>NC_055988.1:155554751-155857728 GCF_018446385.1 Zingiber officinale | reverse complement strand
CATATACTGTGATTATAATAAATTTGGATCTGGATCTCTTAATAAATACACATGAACATATGAGATCATTTAGATATCCCTCTTTCAACAAATATATTCACTAAGACGTTTATACCACATAAGTCCAAATTATTTTAATCTATACAAAGATCTACATAACTTAATCGAACATAATTTTCAGTGACCTGAATCATATGCCTCTGGTAGTTTGAATCCTTCATGGAGTTTCATGTATATGTCATTAGCAAGTGAGTCATACAAATAGGTTATAATGGCATCCATTAATCTCATTTCTAATCTTTCACGGATTGTTAAACTTAACAAATATCAAAATGTTGTTGCATCCACCACGGAAGAATGTCTCTTCATAATCAATTCTAGGTCTATGAGAGAAACCTTAAGCAACAAGTCACGCCCAATATCTAACAATCTCATTTTTCTCATTTCATTTGTGCACAAACATCCATTTATAACCGATCAATTTTCACCTTCTGGTGTACAAACTACATGTCAAAAAAACTTTATGTTTTGCGTGTGATTTCAATTCTGCATCAATCACATCTTTCCATTTAGGCCAATCATTTTTTTATCTACACTCATTAACATGCTTTGGTTCATAATCCTCATCATCTTATAAAATATAGCATGCAATATGATATGCAAAAATATCATCGACGTCAATTTCATTTTGATTCCATCTTTTTCACGTTATAATATAATTTATAGAGATCTCTTGATTATCAGATACCTGAGATTCTTCTGAATCAGGTCATCAATGACTGGAGACTTTTCTAAAGTTATTACTTTCTCGTTTGAGCCTTAGATTCTTTTCTTTTACGAGAACATTTATCTTTGGAGCTAATAGGTCTACCACGTTTCACTTGTAGTTTATGCTCATTTGCAATTTAGGTTGTCCTTAGGGGACATCAATTATGATTGGAGTATTAGCAGCTAGAATATATGATTTTGTCACTTTCTTTGTGTCAGTAAATGTATCTTACACTTGATTAGCTAAATTTTGCAAGTGAATAATCTTTTGAACTTCCAGTTCACTTTGCTTTGTTTGAGGATCAAAATGAGATAATAATAACTCACGCTAGATAATTTCCTTTTCCAACTACTTATTTTCTCCTTTTAATGTTGGAAATGTTGTTTCATCAAATTGACAATCGGTAAAACGTACTGTAAATAAATTTCCTATTAATGGTTCTAGATATTTAACAATAGATGGAGATTCATATCCAATATAAATTTT
The DNA here is from genome assembly GCF_018446385.1 of Zingiber officinale. Lineage (NCBI taxonomy): Eukaryota > Viridiplantae > Streptophyta > Magnoliopsida > Zingiberales > Zingiberaceae > Zingiber > Zingiber officinale. The sequence goes on along the minus strand of NC_055988.1, from coordinate 155,856,473 downwards.
CAATCTTCTTTGAGGACCCATCTTAGTGAGTTGTGGTGGAGCAATTGGCATGTAAACTGCACATCTAAAAATTCTTAGATGAGAAATAGTTGGTTCTTGGGCATTAACTAATTGTAAAGGGGAAACCTTATGATAACTCATGGGTCTGATGCGAATTAGTACAGCTGCATGTATTGCATGCCCTCAAGCAGAAATTGGAAGTTTTGTCTTCATTAGCAAAGGTCTTGCAATTAATTGAAGATGTTTTATTAATGACTCTACGAGGCCATTTTGTGTGTGAACATATGCTACAAGATGTTCAATATTTATTCCAATGGGCATTCAATAATCATTAAAAGCATGAGAAGTAAATTCTCTAGCATTATCGAGACGAATGTCTTTAATTGGATAATCCGGGAAATGATCTCATAATCGAATAATTTGTGCAAGCAACCTCGCAAATGCTTGATTATGAGTCGATAATAAATACACTTGTAACCATCTTGTCGATACATCAATTAATACCATAAAATATTTGAAGGTGTTAGTCCCCTAGAGGCCGGCTAGAGGGGGTGAATAGCCCTGAAAATGCAAACTCAAACCTTTCTCGATCTTATAGTTTGATTAAAACAAATGCTTGTATAAAAAGAATTAAGAAGCTAATTAATTAAAAGGAAGAGGCAAGAAAAGATTTATTTGGTTTGCAATAAAAGATTGCTAATCTAAGGCAAATGAAGCTCATTATGAAGATCTCCTTTGGGCGGAGTAACCTCTTACAATGTTGACAGCTCACACAGTAGCAGTCCAGAAAGAGAAATTATTTACTAGTGTTGTTCTTCAACTACTGAAATTAGGGATGTATTTTTAGCGTTGATCCGGGCGCCTAGAAGGGTTTCGAGCGCTTGGGGTGGATGAAATTTTACCCGCGACATAATGGATTGCGACAACTCTGTAAAAGATAAACTTTATGGTCCCGGTGCCTGGACCAGGTCCGAGTGCCCAGACCAGGCTGAACTAGCTCAACCAGGGCGCGAGCCCAGGGCGCCCTGGCTGGCCTCGGGGGTTCGAGCGCCCGGACTGGGCTAGACAGTCAACAGCCTATTGACTATCCAGTTTCTCCCATTCCGGCTCCTCTCGATTGGGTGATTTTGGTCATCCGAAATAGGGCTCACCCAAACCTATTTTCTTATTTTCTCGAGCAACCTTCCACTCCGGCTTCTCGTCCCTCGAAAACACCACGCGACTCCTTCTCGTTTACCAACATACTCTTCGACCACATCTCATCTCTCAGACGCACCGAACCCATTGGCTCTCTCCCTTGCCGTCCTTCTCGCTAGCTGCATCTTTCGCTCGACCTCCTATGCTCCTAAGTTTCAGCACACTTAGACACAAGGTATCAAAAGATAACAAGACCTAACTGGACTTGGTTGATCACATCAAAACCTTCACGGAGTACTTACAATTTCTTCCTTTTTGATGCGGATCAACCCAAGTTAAGTTAGGGTTAAACAAGACATCAAATTAAATTACTATGCAAGTTTAAAACATTAGACCTCCCCCTTAAACATAACATCTAACTCTCCCCCTTTAATCATATTAAAAATAGGGGTGTTGCTAAATTAAATTGAAATTAAAGTCCAAAGAAGACACAAACAGTGACTAATACTTAAGAAAAAAGTTTGAAATTTATTCTCGAAATTCTAATTTCTGTGATTAAAAAGTAATTTTCAACAAAAAAATAATTTGAAAAATTATTTGTTAAAAAATTCTGAGAATTTTTATAAATATTAAGTAGACATATCCAAAGTAGTAATAAAATGTTCAGAAAAAATAAAATCAATTTAAATAGTAATAAATTATTTACTATAGAAAGATGATTTTTTTCTTAAAAATAGTTTTGAAGTTCAAAAAAACTTGAGAAATTTTTAGAGAATAAAGTAGAGTAACTGTTTTTGTAGAAAAATTAAATTTTTAAAAATTAAGTGTTCGAGAATTTTTAATATTAAAAATTAGGATTTGAATAAATAATTCATAGAAAATTAAATATTAATTAAAATATTTTAAAAAATATTTTATTGGATAGAGAATATTATAAGGATTTACTAAAAAGTAAATTTTGTAAAAATAACTTTACAAAATAATTTTAAATTGAAAACTATAATATTTGAAAAATAAACTATAAAAAATAAAACAACAGCCAAAAAATTTTAAAGTTTTTTCTACAATAGAAAATGAAATCTTCTTTTTTATAAAAATTAATATCCAATTAATTTTGAATAGAAATTGTATGAAAAAATTTATTTTAGCACATTAGGCAATTAAAAGGCAAATATTAAATCAAATTAAAATTAGAAATATGCACAAATTAAAATAAACATGACTTTGGAACCCAATATAGGTTCCTTCTACTAGATTGATCAAGTATGCTTTTGTTATTTTTTTTATTTGACCCCTGTAAAATCTATAATACCAATTTAATCCTTGAGAATATCTAAAATTTGAGCATGCAAAATTTTTTAAATTTTTTATTTGTTCATTTAAATTAGCATTTTCAATTTTTCAAGATCCTCTATTAAGCAAGATTTTACCAAGATTTTTTTATTTCTAAATTCTCCTTTTTTAAACTTTCATTTTATTTTTAATTTGTACATTGATTTTTCCATTAATTTAATACTGAAATATAGTTGATCAAGTGGTAGGAGACATACCTCACTTACCATATCGGATCTGAAGCTTGATTCTTCCCCTGCTTCGCTATATTCGTCAAAAGTAGCTCCACCTTCATTGATGTTGGCTTCTGAGGTGCTTTATTCTTCGTGGCTAGCCATCAATTCTAGTCTGACATATACTTCTATTTTTCACTCAGATGATAAACTTTCGTCTCAAGTGGCCTTGAGATTCTTGTGCTTGTTATGTTTGGGCCTCTTGTCTTTTTCCTTTTTGAGTTATGGGCAGTTCTCCTTTATGTGTCTTTCTTTTTGACACTGGTAGCATCAAACATTTCTTCTATTTCTTGGATTTTTCTGTTCTACATTTCTTTAAATTTGCTAGATCTAAAAAAATTTCTAAATTTCCTTATCATATAAGTTTCTTGGTCTCCTTCTAGATCTGAGTCTGACTCGGATTCATCCTTTTTAGTGGCTTTTAGTACTAGATTTTGGCTTGACTCTTTTGTTGTGCATGCACATCGAGTTTCATGTAATTCCAAATTCAAAAAAAGTTCCTCTGGGTTGCTTACTTCCAGGTCCTTCGAAATGTAGTAGGCATTTATGATCGAAGTCTATTCTGGAGTTCTGGGAAAAGCGTTGAATGCGTAGCATACCAAGTCCTGGTAGATTACCGTTTCGCCGAGGTTGACCAGTCCGATGATCAGCTCCTTGATCTTCGCGTATAGTTGGGCTACGTTCTCACCTTTTTCCAAATGAATGTTTGTTAGCTTGCTCCAAAGAATGTCCTTTCATGAAAGTTGTGCTTTGGATGTGCCTTTGTGGAGTTCCAGGAACTTCTCCTAGAGATCATTTGTCGATGTGTAGTTTCCGATGTGATTTACTTCTTGAGATGGTAATACACTTAATAAGTGATATTCCGCTTTACTATTGGCTACGAAATCGCTTTGCTCCTTCTTCGTTTAGAGGTACTCTTCTTTCTCTATGCCTTGCTAATCTTTGGGAACTACAAAATCGTACTTAATTATTAAAAGAATTTCAAAGTCAGTTTTTAGGAATACATCCATTTGGTGTTTCCAGTGCGTAAATTTCCCCTTGAACTTCGGCGGGATGAGGCTTGGTCCGACTATTGATTTCTTTGCTTCGATTAGCGATTAATTCTTCTGAAGTATCCTCACTCTGATACCAATTGTTGATCTCCTAGCGGCCGGCTAGAGGGGGGTGAATAGCCCTGAAAATGCAAACTCAAACCTTTCTCGATCTTATAGTTTGATTAAAACAAACACTTGTATAAAAAGAATTAAGAAGCTAATTAATTAAAAGAAATAGGCAAGAAAAGATTTACTTGGTTTACAATTAGAGGATTGCTAACCCAAGATAAATGAAGCTCACTATGAAGATCTCCTTTGGGTGAAGTAGCCTCTTACAATGCTGACAGCTCACACATTAGTAGACCAGAAAGAGAAATTGTTTACTAGTATTGTTCTTCAACTACTAAAATCAGGGTTATATTTATAGCGCTAATCCGAGCGCCTGAGGGTGGATAAAATTTTATCCATGAGGCAACAGATTGCGACAGCTCTGCAAAAGATAAACTTTGTAGTCTGAGCACAATCAGGGTTATATTTATAGCGCTAATCCGAGCGCCTGAGGGTGGATAAAATTTTATCCATGAGGCAACAGATTGCGACAGCTCTGCAAAAGATAAACTTTGTAGTCTGAGCACCTGGGCCAGGTCCGGGCGTCCAGACTAGGTTGAACCAGCTCGACCAGGGCACAAGCTGGGAGCGCCCAGACCGTGCTAGATACTCAACAGCCTATTGACTATCCGGTTTCTCCCATTCTGGCTCTGCTCACTTGGGTGATTTCAGACATCCAGAATATGGCTCACCTGAACTCATTTTTCAGCCTTCTTAAGGAACTTTCAGCTCGGGCTTCTCATCCATTAAAAATGTCACACGCTTCCTTCTCGTCCACCAACATACTCTTCTGCCGCATCTCGTCCTTCGGGCGCACCGAGCCCTTCGGCTCTCTCCTGTGTCATCCTTTTCACTAGCTGCATCTTTCGTTCAACTTCATGTGCTTCTAAGTTCCTGCACACTTAGACACAAGGTATCAAAAGACAACATGATCTAACTTGACTTAGTTGATCACATCAAAACCTCCACAGGGTACTTACAGAATGACCCACAAGGTGGGTGTATGGGCCCACATATGTCACCTTGAATTTTTTTTAATAATGTTAAGGACTCTACCTTAATCTTAGTTATTGATGACCTTATTATTAACTTCCCTTGTAAGAAAGCAGCGCGTGAAATTTCATTAGGAAGAAAAATCTTCTAATTTGTCAAATGAACGCCCATATGAATTCTTAATGATTAATCGCATCATTATAGATCTAGGATGTCATGCCATGTGGTGAAATTATTTTGCTCAACAACTTCTGGTTTGTAAGGGCATATACTTCAATGATATATATATATTTGTATAGTATAACCCAGATGATACCGCGATTAATTTTTCTAATATAATTTTCTTATCCAAGACAATATTTGTAATGCATAAATATTATGTATTATCTTCATCTGCAGTGTTAACATGATATACATTTCGACGAATATCTTTAAAACACAATATATTTCTCTAAGACTTAGGGAAATATAAAGAGTCATCAATAAAGATTTTTATTTCTTTGGAAAAAAAATGTTAGCTCTTCTAGAACCTTCAGTCATTTTAATTATACTACCACATATAGTATTCATATTGATATTATTCATTATCAATGATGTAAAAATTTCTTTCTTTAAAAAATAGTATAAGTTGATGTGCTATGGGCCAGACAAACATCAATCATGGATCGAGAATCCATTTTGAGAGCTTTCCTTTTCAATTCATGTAAAAATAAGAAAATAAACTTTAAGTAAATATATGACAAAGTAATGAAGTAAATGAAAATTATTATGCATTGCAACATAGATTCATGATCACTAAACAATGTGATCAACAATTTTCTCAAACTCGATAAAGAAATCTGTCACATCAAATTGGGTGATATCATCAGAATCATAATCAACTTTGTCATCATTAGAAACAAAATTTCTCTCCATCATATTCTTTCCTTTGTTTTTCATTGATTCTTGGTAAAAGTCAGTAAGATGTTTCAGCGTATGATAGGTACCCAACCAATGGCCTTTCATGCCACAACTAAAGGATAAAAATAGCAATAGGGGGGGTTGAATATCGCTCGTTACAAATCTTTTCTTTTCGTAAAACTAAATCAAAGTATAGTGGTGGAATTAAAAACAAAAGACAAGGTGACAAGGTTGGTTACTTGGTTCAAAGCACGTGTCGACTTTTACTCCAAGACCTAGGATCCTTGATCACACCATTGGGCAATTCACCATAATTCGTAGAATGAAGTTTACAAGTATTATGCAAGCTAAAGTAAATATACCAACAATGAAATAAAGATGGGTGGCATAGGTTGCACGGAGTTGAAGCATAGAGCAGTAGTACGAATAGTAGAAAGATGCTCAGAAGATTACGCAGAAGTGTTGTTGTCAGCTCGGATCTTGAGATCCTTTTATAAGCTACGTTCAGTCGACTGATCCTTTCGGTTGACCGATCTCCCTATTGGTTGACTAATCACATAGAATTCCTTCTTTGCAGAGATATAATCATTGCCTCGTTAATAGTATTTATTGTTCGGTCAACTGATCTTTGGGTTCGGTTGACCAATCCACCTAATTTCCTTCTTCGCTGAGATTCGATATTCTTCGTCATTAATGTCTTTAAATGTTCGGTCGACTAATCCCTGGGTTCGGTCGATCGATCTGCTTGATTTCTAAGTTTTGCTCTGCGTAATCTAAACTCTGCCATATCATCTTGGCTCGGTCGACTAAACCTCCCGTTCGGTCGATCGATCCCTTTAGCTTTTCCAAAATAGAGTTATTCTACAGTATAAAAAATATCTCTGCAACACAAAGTTAGCACAATAGTATAATGTTATATGAGTAAAAAAAGACAATAAAACCTGTCTTGATCTCAACTTGGAAACCTTCTGATTTCTTCAGTTGGACCAGCAACCTAAGGTTTATCGTTTCCAAGGACACGACCTCCTCATCACTCCACACCAATTGCTTACCCCAACCTACCTGCCAAATATCGGGTCCTCTAGACCTATTTTAACTTCAACTCACCATCATATCGGCTCGCAAGGGCTTCCCCTCGATATCAGGTCCTCTAGACCTATCGAGTCCAATTGCTAGGTGTCAGGTCCTCAACCTACCTGCATTTCTTGCCTGGCTTCCATAATATGCTAAGACTTCCCTGCCTAGTCACGACTAGGGCTTTCCTAGTTAAGTAAATATCCTGCACACTTAGTTCATCAGATCACAATAAGACTTAACTTAAACCCTTTGACAATATCAACATATAGGTTCAATTATGATGTTCTCTGCACCAACAGTAATGATAACATATATTCTCCACAGTTTTACTATATTGGCCCTTTTTTTCTTCATGTACCCCTTTAATACTCTTCCCCTTTTCTATATGGTGAGGGTGATCATTACGAAAGTATTGCCGAACACAACCACGACCATGTCCACGACTATGACCATAACCATGACCACAACCTCTAGTTTAATCTCCAAGTTATATGTTCTCACATTCACTTCAGGGAATGAAGTAGATTCAGTTGGATGAGCCTCATGATTTTTCATCAAAAGCTCATTGTTTTGTTTGACCAATAGGAGACATGAGATGAATTTCAGAATATTTCTCAAAACCCTTTACACAATATTATTGTTGCAAGAGCACATTTGATGTATGAAAAGTGGAGAATTAATGTTTTCTCTAGCATGTCAACGTTAGTAACAGTTTCTCCACATAATTTAAGTTTAGTAATTCGAAATAATTCTGAATTATATTCACTCATAGATTTAATATCTTGCAAGCATAAGTGCATCCAATCAAATTGAGCTTTTGGGAGAATGATTGCTTTTATGTGGTCATATCTCTCTTTCAAATTGTTCCAAAGAACAAGTGGATCCTTCATGGTGAGATATTCAATTTTCAAAGCCTCGTGAAGATGACGTCAAATGAAGATCATTGCTTTTGCCTTATCTTGGTCGAATGTCATGTTTTTGTCTTTAATGGTTCTCCAAGACCATTGGCAACAAGGTGAATGTCACCATCTAGTATCCATGAGAGATAGTTCTTTCCGATGATATCCAGAGCCATAAATTCCAATTTCGTGAGGTTCGACATTATAACTTAAATAACTTAGCTTCCTTGGACGGCCTTCTCCCTTAGTCAGAGTCTCGTGCTGATAACGTGTTGTAAAAATAACATAACAGAATAACCACTAGAAAGAGAGGATGAGAAGAGGGAAAAGAGGGAATCTTTGTTACTTCTTACCAACATGATATTTACAACTCTATATTTATAAGGTGAGTAGATACCATTCAACATTAAAACTAAATATATTTGAATAAATCGAAGAGTCATATACATTCCATTGGTAAAATATATTCATCTTGCATTGGTGAGATACGTCACTACAAGAAAAAATGGCTTTCCTGACACTTTCTTCATGACATTTATTTAAAAATGTAGTTGTTTTATATATATAATGACATTGATTACAAATAAAAAATTAATAAAATTAAAATCTAATTAGGTATATTATTATGACACTTAATAAATGTAATGTAATGTTTTACCTGCGCGCCAATTTTTTTCATCACTCCCTCCAACAAAGCACTCAGCCGCGCCCGAGTTTCCTATATCCCGATCCCTAATTTTTCTTCCCTCTTTCAATATTTCCATCGACGATCGTCCCTGCCCGATCCTCGCCGAACCCTCGACATCCTTTGCGCCGCCTGCCCCTTATTCTGTCGCCTGCCTCGACATCCTTTGTGCCGCCTGCCTCGTCGTCCGCTTGTCCCTTTGTCATCCACCCCGTCATCTGCAACACCGAGCCCTTATTATTTCCTCTTCTAGCGTCTTGTGATCAGAAGCCCTAGGTTGCAAGTGTCTGTGCGTCATCTGCCCTCTTGCTTGTGACGCCAAGGTCCTATTCTTTCCTCTTTTCATGATCTGAAGCCCTAGGTTGCAAGCTAACTATTTATGCGCTCTGTTTCTTTTGAAGGTTTTCTTGTTTCTTGCTGTGAATTTTTGTGGTAAAGAGGTTGATTTCTTGTTGATTTTTGGTGATTTCTGTGAAACCACATCTTGCTTCAATATGTTTAGTTTGAAGGAAGTTTTAATTAAGGTTGATTTCAGTATCTACCTCTCTTCTCTACTTTCGTTGACTTGATTTCTGTGTTTTTTTTGTTGTATTATTGAGCTGAGAAGGACTAGTGATACTTATAAGAAGACATTAGTTAGTAAACCATTTATTCTTTTGCAATCTGTTTGTTTTGTTGATTGACACACCATTCATGATTCTTCATTAGATAACATTGTCAGCCATTAAGTTATGAAAAACTTTGACAGCTATAGTGAGGTCCTCGTTTCTAAACTCACCATCCTATTAATGAATGAAGTTTCTATCCTGAGAGAATAGTAGATAAATTTTGGTACCACAAGAAAAGAAGCATAGAAAGTTGGTTGTAGCTTCCTCTGCACTTCATTTAAAAGTAAACTTAGTCGTAGTTGCAGTAATAGCCTAATTCAAACATATATATCTATCCTGTCGTGCTTAATTACTTAAAAGAGATGTCTTGCTCACAGTGACACCCACATGAACATACAAACCTTTCCTCCCACCTTTAATCATTGTGTCTTTATGCCATTGTTGCGGCCTCCAGCTGAAAAGTAATTGCCCACATCCAACCCAAGCAACTAGTTGGTCCCCTGAAGCCATTTATTTGTCTACCTCCCAAGTCTTTCTCGCTGTGGTCTTGATCAAAAGGAACAGCTAATGTTTAGCACAAGCACAAAGTTGTGTTTCGTGAAGTTTCTCTTTGTGATCCTATGTACATGTTAAATCTCAAGATGCAGCTCAATCCAATCCAAAAATGTAAAAATATGTGGATGAGATGTAAGGATAAGTTTGAGAGTTTGTTTGCCCTGTTCAATATCCCTCTCCAATCATATCACTAAGATGAGGGGCTGCTTTTATACCATTAGCCAAATTTAATTTAAATTTCCAAGAACAAATGTAAATGAGAAACCCTTGATATGTAAGCTATTCAAGAGGGATCTTGCATAGAGATAGATGCATTAAGGTTTCAAGGCTCTTGCTCTGCTCCATAACCTACTATAAAATGCATAGGGCTGCTTCTTTTGTAGTTGTCGGATATGGAAGCATCCTTCCCACTAGTGCACCCCATTGAATCATTTGTGTCAAGCTTTGCTTTGCTGAAAAGGAATCTTCCTTGTCATTTAAAACAATTTAAACCCATGTACCACAAATTAAACCCTTCTTTCCATCTGATCCTCCTTTTCCCCTTAGACATCACTTTTGCGTTGTAATGAGATTATGAGAATACTCTTCTCTCTCTATCTTTTCCATGTTCAAATCTAAATCTATATAGATTTCAGTACTGTGACATGATTCCACTCTTATTCCTCTACCTACTTCCCCTCCTCCTCTCTCTTTTTGTTACTTTTTTTTTTGTCTTTCATGTGAAATGATCCACCACCGCTACTGATGGAGATGGAAGCACATGGTCTGGTGGCTCATCCAAAAAGGGACTTCCCAACCAAAAAGAAAATGAAAAAGAAGAAAATAAAGCATATATTTTTTCCTTCGCTTATTTAGTGCATGCATACTTCCTGAATCATGCATACCGAAGTGACGTTTTTCTCATTTTAACTACATAGAAAACCTTGTCTTTTTGATACATTTTGGTTCTATCTTTTATTAAACTTTGCTCTTTAATAATAAGTATAAAAACATTCTGTACTATCATGATTTTTAAAAATTAAATTTAGCTTGTAGGAATGGATAATGGACTTTTCTATGTTTCTAGAATTAAAAATAAACATATATCTATTGAGATATTGAAATCATGTTATCTTATTGACTTATCATGTTTATCACAATGACTAAATCTATTTAATAACATGTTTGCAGTTTATATATAAAATATTTAGTGTTTTTGAGTTGTTTACAGATAGATTATTTAGTTACTATATTGGTTGTTAAGTTTTTTGATTTTTTGACTGAATCTATTTTTTTGTTGAACCAGTTTTAGTACATATTTTTACTGGAATTGTGATGGATAAAGGTTGGATGTTTTTACCAAAACAAACTGAGGAATACAGAAAAGGACTTGAGAATTTTCTAGATTTTGCATTTTCTAATGCAAACATAAATGGAACAATTGCATGTCCTTGTGCAAGATGTAAGATTGGCATATGTGTTTCAAGAGAGGAGGCTTATGATCATTTGACGGTTGATGGATTTATTAAAGGTTATACTCACTGGGTTGCTCATGGAGAGATAGCATGTAGTGCACCTTCAATATCTAGTTCGGTTCTGTCTCGTGATGATGTAGATAACATGGAGGGACTAGTTCATGATGCTTTTGGGGTCCAACAACACTATGGTAGTACAATCAATACAGCAGGATTTGAAAAGGATAAAGATATTCCGTTTGGGGAGACTGAGAAATTCTATAAATTAATTGATGATTCACAAAAGGAGTTATATCCCGGATGTAAGAAATTCTCAAAACTTGCATTCATCATTCGCTTGCTTCACTTAAAATGTCTTGGAAAATGACCAATAAAGTCTTTAATATGCTTTTGGATTTGTTGAGAGAAGCATTTCCAAATGCCATGAAAGATTTACCAAAGTCATACTATGAAGCAGAGAAATTGATGAAGCAATTAGGACTTGGTTATGAAAAAATCGATGCTTGCCCTAATGATTGTACTTTGTACTGGGGGTTGGACAAGGAAAGAGTTCTCTGTAAAACATGCAATGAGCCTAGATGGGAAACATCTAAAGATGATCCTACTGGTGACAAGAGGAAAGTTGCATGTAAGGTTTTATGGTATTTTCCAATAAAGCCTAGGTTACAACGTTTGTTCATGTCCTACAAAACAGCCGTCCATATGAGATGGCATTCTGAATCTCGCATAAAAGACAGTTACATGCGACACCCAGCTGATTCCCCAGCTTGGAAAACGTTTGACCATAACCACCCAGAATTTGCGAAGGATCCTAGAACATAAGGCTAGGATTAGCTTCAGATGGATTTAATCCATTTAAAAATATGAGTGTGGTGCATAGTACGTGGCCAGTCATTTTAGTGCCTTATAATCTTCCACCATGGATGTGTATGAAACAACCATACTATTGGGGTTGCAAGGTTGCAAACATAGTCCCATATTGGAAACACATGGGAAAGATCATGGGTTTATAAGAGAAAAGATATCTCCATTGGGATGAGGCCTTTTGGGTAGAGCCCAAGAGCAAAGCCATGAGGGTCTAGGCCCAAAGTGGACAATATCATGCTATTGTGGAGATATCTAAATTCTTTTCGATCCAACAATTGGTATCAGAGCCCGGACTGCCAGAAGTTTAACCACCGACTGTGCATAAGAGCTATGGTCTGATTGAGTCATGTGAGTACAATATTGACCTTGAACAAAGAAAGTGGGGGCTCCTATATTCGGATCAAGAGGACCAGACACCAGACAGGAAGTCCTAGTTGCGACTAGGCAAGGAAGTCCTAGTAGGTCGGGTGGACCGAGGGGCAGGAAGACCTGGTGGGTCAAGGATCGGACATGGGAAGCCTATGGTCCTTTGTTTGAGGGGGGGATTATTGGGGTTGCAAGGTTGCAAACATAGTCCCATATTGGAAACACATGGGAAAGATCATGGGTTTATAAGAGAAAAGATATCTCCATTGGCATAAGGCCTTTTGGGGAGAGCCCAAGAGCAAAACCATGAGGGCTTAGGCCCAAAGTGGACAATATCATGTAATTGTGGAGATATCTAAATTCTTTTCGATCCTACACATACTTTATGTTATCATTGCTAATACCTGGTCCATCTGCACCTGGAAATAACATCGACATCTACTTGCAGCCCCTTATTGCAGATTTGAAGGATTTGTGGGAAGTAGGAGTGCAAACATATGATGCATCAACAAAACAGAATTTTAAATTGCATGTTGCATTACTATGGACGATAAGTGATTTTCCTGGATATGCAACCCTATCTGGATGGAGCACCAAGGGTAAATTTGCATGCCCGGTGTGCCACAAATTTACACATTCACGGTGGTTAAAAAATGGTAAAAAATATTGCTATATGGGTCACCGCAAATTTTTAAACAGTGATCATGAGTTTCGCAAAGATTCTCAACATTTCGATGGCACAGAAGAGTATGGAAGACCACCACCAATACTTTCAGGAGATACAGTAATCAATGAGTTAAAAAATTTTAAATTGAAATTTGGAAAAATAGTTGATGATAATCCAGAACTACCATTCAATTGGAAAAAGCTGAGTATTTTCTTCGATTTACCATATTGGAAAGATAATGTGATACGTCACAATCTTGATCTTATGCATATTGAAAAGAATGTGTGCGAATCAATTTGTGGGACATTGCTAGATATGGAAGGGAAAACGAAAGATAATATTAAATCACGTCTTGATTTGCAAGAAATTGGGATAAGATCAGAACTTCATCCTATTGAGAAGGGACCGAGTAGAGTTTACCTACCTCCAGCTTGTTATTCAATGGGGAAAAAAGAGAAGGGTACATTTTGCAAGGTTTTGAAAAAAGTTAAAGTTCCAGATGGTTATGCATCTAACATTTCACGATGCGTTCAACTGAAACCAGCAAAATTAATTGGTTTAAAAAGTCATGACAACCATATTTTGATGCAACAGTTGTTGCCGGTAGCACTACGTAAAACTTTGTCTAAATCAGTTCGGAATCCTTTGATCAGATTGTGTAGGTATTTCAGAGAGCTATGTTGTAAAGTAATTTCTCCTACTGATGTGGTTCGTCTGAGGAAAGATATTGCGGTGATTCTTTGTCAACTCGAGAAAATTTTTCCTCCGTCATTTTTTGACATAATGATTCATTTGACTGTACATTTGGCTACTGAAGTACAACTTGTTGGACCAGTTTATTATCGTTGGATGTATCCAATTGAAAGGTAATAAACAATTCTCTTATTGATATTGTTTTATTTAAATTATTATTTTCACTCAATAATATAAAATTTATATTTTTGATATAAGGTACTTAGGGACATTGAAGTCATATGTTCGAAATAGAAGTCGACCAGAAGGATCCATTGCTGAGGGGTATTTGGCTGAGGAATGTTTGACATTCTGTTCTTTATATTTAGCTGATTATGTAGAGACAAGATTCAATCAATCAACAAGAAATGATGATACAACTATCGGTTCAACATTTGCATTAGACGTGTTTACAGCCTCTGGTTTTGCACTTGGAAAGGTCATTGCAACTAAGTTTGATGATGAGACATTAAAGAAGGCACATCAATATGTGTTATTCAACTGTCATCACGTACAATCTTATATAGAATATGTTAATATATATTTCATCGAGTTTAAATATATAATCATCAATGTTTATCAAATCGTTATTCTTAATTTCAGTGAACATCGTCGGATTTTGAATCTTACTCATTCTGGTCTTCCACCTCACCAGATTGAACGTATGCATAGTGAGTCTTTTGCATCTTGGTTTGCAAAACATGTAAGTTTGTGGTGTAATTGTCATTAAAGTTATATATTATGATTTTTATACATATTTTATCTTTTTTTTTGTGATAGATCGAAAATACAAATCCTTCCCAGGATGATCCAATATCAAATGATCTGAAATCACTTGCCAGAGGTCCGAATTTCATAGGGATACGATATGAAAAATTCCTTTCCAACGGATTTAGGTTTCATACAAAAGAAGTGGAACGCAAGAGAAAAACTCAGAATTGTGGTGTTATTGTTCGGGCTACTACTTCAAGTTATTCAAGTATTAGAGATCAGAATCCAATATCAAGTGAACTTGATTATTATGGAATTTTGCAAAATGTGATTGAGTTAGATTACGAGGGAGGTCGAATAGTTGTTTTATTTGAATGTGATTGGGTCTCCAAAGGCAAACGACTAAAACTAGATGAGGATGGTTTTATGTTGGCCAATTTTACAAATGTGAAGCGCCATAACAAGCCTTATATTTTAGCATCCCAAGCCATGCAAGTTTTTTATGTGGAAGATCCAGTTGATTGTAATTGGCATGTAATTATCACCACCGATGCACGAGGACAGTATAAAATGCAACCTGTGGCAGATGTTGATACATACCTTCAAAGTTGTATTTGTAATCCTGAAGACGACCATGATCATGAAGAAATCGTTTGGGTTCGGGATGATGCTATAGGAGTTGAAATTGATGTTGATACATGATGAGATTCTGTTTATGATGAGATTTTGTCTAGCATATATAATTTTTATGTTTAATTAATATGATATAAAGTGATAGTAAGAGAGTAGATTTGCCATATATATATGTTATTTCACTGTTGACTATGGACCTTTTATTTATCATATCAATGGATATATAACTAACTTTCTTTTTATCTATAAATTGTAACTTTTGCTCTTGATAGGAATGGCTTGTGATGGTAAAACTATTGGAAAACCTCATTTTCAACATCAAGATAAGGCAAATACACAATCTCGAATTATGATTCCCAATCACGCAGCTCGAAATTCAAAAAGAGGTTAGAACTTTCTTCCTTATAATTATGGTTATTTCATGCTATTTATCCTACATAACTTACCTTTGATAGGATTGACTCTTAAAAGTAAAAATGTTGGAAAACCTCATTTTAAACTTCAAGATGGGGAAAATACTCAACCACAGGTTTTGATTGACAATCACGCAACTCGAAACTCAAAAGAAAGAGGTAGCATCTTATTTTATACATCAACAATCTATTGTTTTCTTTTGTATGATTGGATTTGATGCCATCTCTTTCTATTGATTCGAAAATCTATAGAAAGATTTTCAAATATGCAATCTATTGGTTTCAAATCAACAATCTATTGTTTTCAAATCTGCTAGTGTAAGTAATATACCAACCAACAAATGGATGGAGTTTGTAATACCAACATTGGGTTACCAGGAAATGTGGTTAGACTTTATAAAAATCCAGTAGGACTTCTATAATTTGCTTGCTGGTAAATGCTTGATTATGAGAAGCATGGTAATCTTTTTCTTATTGGTAAATTTGCTTGGTCGGAAATGTGCTGCTTGTTGTTATTGGTAAATGCTTGATTATGAGAAGCATGGTAATCCTGTATGCTAGTTGTTATTTGAGTTTTCTTGATCTTGCATACTTAACATACTAAATATTTGGTAATCCTGTATACTTGTTTTGTTCGTACATCACATCTTGTTTCCACTTCTATAATTTGCTTGCTGGTAAATGCTTGTTGTTATTGGTAAATGCTTGATTATGAGAAGCATGGTAATCCTGTATGCTAGTTGTTATTTGAGTTTTCTTGATCTTGCATACTTAACATACTAAATATTTGGTAATCCTGTATACTTGTTTTGTTCGTACATCACATCTTGTTTCCACTTCTATAATTTGCTTGTTGGTAAATGCTTGTTGTTATTGGTAAATGCTTGATTATGAGAAGCATGGTAATCCTGTATGCTAGTTGTTATTTGAGTTTTCTTGATCTTGCATACTTAACATACTAAATATTTGGTAATCCTGTATACTTGTTTTGTTCGTACATCACATCTTGTTTCCACTTCTATAATTTGCTTGTTGGTAAATGCTTGTTTCCACTTGATTATGAGTTTTCGTGTATGCTGTATACTTGGTAATCCCAAATTCAAAATCAAACCTTATTTCCACTTCATAGAACCTAAGCAATGTCCTTTTTTACCCACAATGCTCATTTTCTTGTTTTAGAATGTTTCATTGAACTGATCTCATTTTTATTCATGCTTTACCCATGATAGTGCATCAATAATACATTATCCCATACATCATGCATATCACATCTTAATCTCATTTTTTTAGACTTTTGAGGCAACGATAGCATATTGCTTATGAGAAGCATGGTAATCTTTTTCTTATTGGTAAATTTGCTTGGTGGGAAATGTGCTGCTTGCCATCAACATTGGGTTATTAGCAGGAATTCTATAAGTTGCTTGCTGGTAAATTTGCTTGTTGGGAAATGTGCTGCTTGCCGTCAACATTGGGTTACTAGCAAGACTTCTATAAGTTGCTTGCTGGTAAATTTGCTTGTTGCATAATGTGTTGCTTGCCATCAGCATGGAGCAGTAAAGTCTCCTTGTCAATAGTAGTTGTATTGCTATACTTGTGCAGACTTTAAAATATTAAGGTATTAACTTGTGCAGACTCAAGTTGTTTATATTTTGTTAAAACAATATTTGTGCAGATTTTCAAAATATTCAAGGTGCATCAAATAACCAAATAGATGAAACTTCAAATCAGAAAGACAATGATGTACAAGGTATTAGATATAAAAATATATGAAACTTGTGAATTTTTTATTTCAAAATATTAAGTTTTAATATACTTTGGTATAATGGTTATTTCATGCTTTATTTATCTTATATAACTTGTCTTTGATAGGAATGCCCCTTAAAAGTAAAAATGTTGAAAAATCTCATGTTCAACTTCAAGATGCAACAAATACTCAACCACAAATTTTGATTGACAATTACACAAGTCGAAACTTAAAAAAAAAAGGTAGCATATTATTTTATACATCAGCCATCTATTATTTTCTTTTGTATAACTCTGATTTGACTATTTCTTTTATATGTTATATACATTATTCAAGTCTATCATGCAAGGGAAATTGAGAATGTGGTAACTAGCAGAAAAGGTCAGAACACTCTTGTTTATAATTTAAAACTCAAGTTGTTTATATTTTGTTCAAACAATATTTGTGCAGATTGTTAAAACATTCAAGGTGCATCAAATAATCAAATAGATGAAACTTCAAATCAGAAAGACAATGATGTACAAGGTATTAGATATAAAAATATATGAAACTTGTGAATTTTTTATTTCAAAATATTAAGTTTTAATATACTTTGGTATAATGGTTATTTCATGCTTTATTTATCTTATATAACTTGTCTTTGATAGGAATGCCCCTTAAAAGTAAAAATGTTGGAAAATCTCATGTTCAACTTCAAGATGGGACAAATACTCAACCACAGATTTTGATTGGCAATTACACAACTCGAAACTTAAAAACAAGAGGTAGCATATTATTTTATACATCAGCCATCTATTGTTTTCTTTTGTATAACTCTGATTTGACTTTTTCTTTTATATGTTATATACATTATTCAAGTCTATCATGCAAGGGAAATTGAGAATGTGGTAACTAGCAGAAAATGTCAGAACACTCTTGTTTATGATTTAAAACTCAAGTTGTTTATATTTTGTTCAAACAATATTTGTGCAGATTGTCAAAACATTCAAGGTGCATCAAATAACCAAATAGATGAAACTTCAAATCAGAAAGACAATGATGTACAAGGTATTAGATATAAAAATATATGAAACTTATGAATGTTTTATTTCAAAATATTAAGTTTTGATATAATTTAGTATAATGGTTATTTCATGCTTTATTTATCTTATATAACTTGTCTTTGATAGGAATGTCCCTTAAAAGTAAAAATGTTGGAAAATCTTATGTTCAACTTCAAGATGGGACAAATACTCAACCACAGATTTTGATTGGCAATTACACAACTCGAAACTAAAAAAAAAGAGGTAGCATATTATTTTATACATCAGCCATCTATTGTTTTCTTTTGTATAACTTTTATTTGACTTTTTCTTTTATATGTTATATACATTGTTCAAGTCTATCATGCAAGGGAAATTGAGAATGTGGTAACTAGCAGAAAAGGTCAGAACGCTCTTGTTTATAATTTAAAACTCAAGTTGTTTATATTTTGTTCAAACAATATTTGTGCAGATTGTCAAAACATTCAAGGTGCATCAAATAACCAAATAGATGAAACTTCAAATCAGAAAGACAATGATGTACAAGGTATTAGATATAAAAATATATGAAACTTGTGATTTTTTTATTTCAAAATATTAAGTTTTAATATAGTTTGGTATAATGGTTATTTCATGTTTTATTTATCTTATATAACTTGTCTTTGATAGGAATGCCCCTTAAAAGTAAAAATGTTGGAAAATTTCATGTTCAGCTTCAAGATGGGACAAATACTCAACCACAGATTTTGATTGACAAGTACACAACTCGAAACTCAAAAAAAAAAGGTAGCATCTTATTTTATACATTAGCAATCTATTATTTTCTTTTGTATAATCTCTTAGTAAATTAAATTATAATATTATTGTATTATATGATACTTATCGTGATTCATCATATGATACAACATATCAAAATGAACTTAGCTAGATTTTACTATATTTTTCACTTTGAATCTTTACTTTTAATAATTTGTATAAATTAGATCGTTGAATAAAAATATCTTTTACTCATTTTTTATTTAGTGCATGTTGAAATGAATTCAAATAAATTTTTCAGTGCATGTTTGTTATCATTGTAACAACGACAAATTAATGAATCACGTAGGTTTAACTTGTATTACCCAAATCATATAAGTAACTTTGAAAATACATAAATAATATATCCTTTATCCATTTTGTATGCAATAGGGAACATAAGTCCTCTTTACTCAATAAAAACAAACAGTTTTTCAGTGAAAAGTTGTATTTGGATACAATAGTTGAACAAATAGATAGTCTTTTATAGCTTCAAATAGAATCAAATACCTTTATAGCAACTCTAATTGATTCAATTTATGCAATTGTATGATCTATGTCGTATTAGATTACATATTTATTCTCAACGTATCACACCTAACTACTCTTGTTTATATTTTGTTCAAACAATATGTAATACCCCGGTTCCGAGATTCTGGTTAAGTATGACTTAAAAGGTTAGATGATACTATCCATATCACCAAGGTGCACCTTCCTTTTCGGAAGCCCAAACTTAAGAACTCCAAAGTTAAGCGTGCTTGGCTTGGAGAAATCTGAGGATGGGTGACCTCCTGGGGAAGTTTTCCAGGGTGCGTGCGAGTGAGGACAAAGCACGCTGAAAGGACCTCCAGTGGTCTGTGGAGCTAGTCATCAAACCGATAGGTAATTCTGGTGTCGTTCCTGGTTCGGTCCGGGTGGGGCCCGCCCGGGCCGGGGCGTTACAGATGGTATCAGAGCGACCTTGCGACCGTGAGTGCGCCTGTGGTAGGAGCACCCAGGGCACCACCTAGCGAGGGAGATTCTGGGATTTGTTTGTGGTGTGATTTGTGGTTACACAACGAGGACGTTGTGTCTTTAAGTGGGGGTGATTGTAATACCCCGGTTCCGAGATTCTGGTTAAGTATGACTTAAAAGGTTAGATGATACTATCCATATCACCAAGGTGCACCTTCCTTTTCGGAAACCCAAACTTAAGAACTCCAAAGTTAAGCGTGCTTGGCTTGGAGAAATCTGAGGATGGGTGACCTCCTGGGGAAGTTTTCCAGGGTGCGTGCGAGTGAGGACAAAGCACGCTGAAAGGACCTCCGGTGGTCTGTGGAGCTAGTCATCAAACCGATAGGTAATTCTGGTGTCGTTCTTGGTTCGGTCCGGGTGGGGCCCGCCCGGGCCGGGGCGTTACACAATACTTGTGCAAACTGTCAAAACATTCAAGGTGCATCAAATAACCAAATAGATGAAGCTTCAAATCAAAAAGACATTGAGTTACAAGCTTCAAATAAGATTGTTGAAAATGATTTTATGGATGAAGAATTTGATCAAGGTAACTTGTGCAAAGTATGTAATAAATTATTTCACTGTATTTATTCAATCATTTATTTCTCCTTTTTTTCTATATGTAGATAGTGAAAGTGAATCTCCTAATGCTAAGAAGAAAACTAGAGGCCCTACATTTATGAAAGACATTTAGGGTCGACCTAGTACGCTGCCACGTATTAAGATCCAATGTGATGGTATGGGACGCCCTATAGGATCAAGAAGAAATAAATTTGCTGATTTTTTAGGTACTTTGGCAAGAAATGGTAAATTTTGTCCAATTGACGTGGAAGATTGGCATAAAATGCCCCTGGAAAATAAGAAAAAAATGTTAGATGTTATAAAGGTAATTGAAATGTTATTGCATAATTTTATTATTAAATATTTTTTTATTATTTGGGTAAATTTTCTAAATGTCTGTGTAGGAAAAGTATGACCTTCCTCCTGGAACAGAAAGTTGGACACTACGTTCAATATCAAAAAAATGGAGAAATTGGAAGTCAGAACTTAAAAAGAAGTATTATGATCCTGAGTTGCCAATGCAAGTTCTTCTGGAAGAAAGAGATAACAGAGCTTTGGTAGAGCAATATGTGAAATTAGTTATTCAGTGGAATTCAGAAAAATCAAAGGTATATAATATTTTATCTATTTAGAAAATTTTCATTTTTTACTTTTGTATCGTGTATCAATTTTTGAATTTAATATATTAGGAACGAAGTGAAAAAAATAAGATTGCTCGGAAGAAAAAAGATAATGAATTAGACAACTGGAAGAAGATCTTTTGCTCAAGTGCAACAAAAATTGGTAATTTATCATATTAATCTTATAATTGACATGCATTAGAATCTACAAACTTTTAACAACTGTAATTTTAGAGAAAAGAAAGGGGACGCCCTCCATCACGAGTCGAATTATTCCATGCTTGCTTTACTCATGCTAATGGAAGCCCCTCAAGCAACATTGTGGCGGAAAAATTGGTAAGTTAATTATAAACTACAATTATATTACTTTCAAAGATATTGGTTTTCATCATGTCTATGTATAAATTATGACTTTTGATTTTTTGGTAAAGGCTGCAATGAAAGAACTAGAAAATCAACTTCCTGAAGACGAGGATGATCAAGTTGGCCAAAATGACATATTTGCTCAAATCATTGGACCAGATAGACCAGGCCGAGTACGTATGTTTGGTGATGGTGTTAACCCATCTGATTTATGGGGAGAAGTTCCAAGCCGTAGTACATGCAACCGAATAGTGATGGAGCAAAGGACAAAGTTAGAAAAAATGGATGAACAAGTTAGAAAGCAAGGCCAACACATTGCAATGTTAGAATCAAAGATTTGCAATCAATCAAACCAAAACCTTGGTTCAAATTACAACAGTATACAACACACAACATTATCAAGTAGTCCATTACTTTCTGATCCAGTTAGTTTATCTCTAAGGGTAAAGTCTTTATCTAGTTTGCTTTCTTCCAAGCTATATATGTTTTTTGTGTGAGATTATAATTATCATGAGTTAGTCATTTATTGATTTCTTGTATGTGTATTGCTGCTTATTGAGAAGTTGAGAATTCAGTTAGATTGAGTAATAACGTATAATCTTATTTAGCATAAATGTTGCTACTGATGGTATACCATATTTGTTTTCATCATGACCTTCTCTTTTTGCCTTGTTAGGTTGGATGCTCTGTCTCGATAAAAAGTCTATTTGATTCGATGAAAATTGTGGCAAAAGGAGTTGTTCATAGCATGGATCCAAATACTGAAGTAGGAAGACAGGCATTGGGACCAAATTGGTGTGAAATACAAGTTCTAGTTCTCTTAGAACGGGAAGAGAGTTTGATTAGGCCATATGATCTTTTACAAAGGTTTGAGGATGCACTTGGAGGAATGATAGCTTGACCTTGTCATCTGGTATGATATGTAACTTTTTAATTAATTACTATTTATTGTATATGCCCATCATGTTATGACACTTTTTTATACCAATATCAATTATATTTACAGTTGACAGTTAATGAAGAAGACTTCTACTAGGTGCATTTGGAGTTTTGGGGCACAATAGTAAGGTAAATGTTAGTGTCTTTTTAAACCAATTATATTTGATGCTGTGGAATTTTCTCGGTTTATCATTTGGTAAAAATTTGCTAGTTTAAATTAAATTTTAATCTCTTTATTTTATGTTATTTTATTTACACAAATATATGAATTTTTATTGTAGGTGACAAGAATATTGGATTTTGTTTAAGATGTGATGGTTGAAGAATGAAGATGCACTACAAGTTTGGTTATGTTTTGCTTTATGAGACTTAATTTTTTTCTAGATTTAAAACTAAATACATTGGGTACATTTGTAATTGGTATATAGATATTTTTGATGTGACAAATTTATTATCCTTATGGATTAGAAAATTAATGACAATTATTGATTAGCATTTTAATTTCTATTTTAAAACTTTTTATTTGTATTTATGTTAATTTGTTATGTGCGTGAATATTATATCATGAAAATATTGAAAATGGATGACATCTTTCATAATATATGGATTTTTTAGGTCACAATAGACCATCAAATCCATTGGAGACTTTTAAAAAAGTCATCATAAATAACTTTTAATGATATTTTTTTAATGTCCTTATAGATTAGTATAGAAGACATTATAGACTAGTATAGAAGACATTTGTAAGTGTCATTACAAATTACATAATGAGGCATTTTAAATTAACCTTATAAATTATCATTAAGGACATTTTTTCTTGTCACTATAAAAACAATTCACGACACTTATAGTTGTCTTGTTAAATGATTTTATAGGACATATAAATTTATCATATTATTACTATAATAAAGGCATGTATCAATGTCATTACAAATCTTATAGTGACATTGTTGTCCCCAGGGCGTAGCACAGATGGGGAGTGCATGGTTCTGTGGCTGAAAGGTCCAGGGGTCGATCCCCGGGGTGTCACTGCCTGGGGTTAACGTCTCCGCCATGCACTTTCCACCTGTGTACCTGCATTTACCTCCCTCCATATCCGTGGGACCGGCTCTAGGGGGCCGCTGATGTGGCGGTTCCACATTTTTTATAGTGACATTGTTTTTGTCACTATAACAATTATTCATAACATTAGTGGTGTGACTATTTTTATGCTATAGTGACACTAGGAAATATCATAAGACTTTAGACGACATCACTATAGAGGACATTTTGACTTAATGTCACTATATTAAAAGTGTCAGTATAAGTAGTATATGAAGACACTTTTAAATACCATTAAAAACATATATTCTTGTAGTACGTTCATCATACACTTTAGATATATTCACTTAATTCATCATTGGAGGTTGAAGATAGATTCAAATTTATACCATCTACCTACATTCATAACACTTTTAAAAATCTAATCATCCAAAATAATAATTAATTAATTGGTTTGCTTTGGATAATGTTGAGATAAGAAGGTGAGCTTTGTAGTCGGCGATTTGACACACACAGTCGCTGGCTCGTGAAGATGCATGTCGATGCAGCAGCAACATCATCCATGCGGTACCCATCCAATCCATGCACTCATGCACAAGCAAAGCAGAGAGATGAACAGTGCGTCGACTGCATGAACCGACCCAGGAATTGAATGGCAAAGGCGTCATCTCGATCGTCTGCAACTCCAATTTCCACGTCTACTATTTAATTTACTACTAACACATTCTGTACGCTAAGATAAGTATGAAAGGCTTGCTCTTGACTCGATCAATTAGATCAGATCAACTAATGAGTCTGCACTTGTCTTTTAATTCCATTCAATGCCAAACATTCATCTCCGGCAGGGACACATAACAAGCACAGTGCAAGTCACAAGGTGCCCAATTGCATTCGCAACAATTCATTGTGATCCCGGTCGTCCGTCCAAGTCTTCAAATTTTTTTTTCTTCATTACTTAAAGCACGTAGTTGACCTCCTCCTTAATTACAAGCCAAACTTTGAATCCCACAGAGAAGTTAACTACTGTCAACTTCGTCCACACCATCTCTTGCTTCTTCTCAGCTATATTAATCACTATATATAAATTTTTTTTACAAAACTAAAAATCCAAAAAACCCTCTTTCCAATCTTTATACAACCTCTTGCCCTCTTCTCAAAAAAAGAAAAAAAAAATTAAAAAAAAATATTCTCCTCCTTTAGCTTGTGATTTGTGAAGGTATCACATTTTCCGGCCCTTAGCTTGCCTCCCTCCCCTTTGGCCTTTTGATTTTGGCATTTTGAAAACATATATCATATTTATTTGTTATTCTTTACGTGTTAATTGTTAGTTTGGCACTTTTGAAATTTCATCTATTTTGATAATAGTAATCTTAAATCTTTTCCATTATTTTGGAGGGTTGATTGTTGAATATTTGTTAGTTTTATCATTTAGGATTGATTCTAAGTATTTATTTTTTTTAATATATGCCTTGATTTTTTTTTAGAACTATGTAATATGTTAAAATATTTTTCAAGAAAATCAAATGTTCAACATCACCATTTTATGAAAAACAATGTACTAATACAAAAAGGAGTTATGAAACTTATGTTGAAAAAAAAACTCTCAAGAATCTTCTAATAAATTTCATATTGGTTAAGATGTAATTGATTTCCTGTCAACTACAAGACTAAGACTGAGGATTGTGAATTATGAATTTAATATCCATGAAAGTGTTCGAAGAGAGTATTATATTTAAGTTCATTCCAAGCCCATAATCATAAGTTCAAAACTATAGATTCCAATAACTTTGATTGGTTGAAGTATAGCATTACTAAGGATGCTGCATTTTGTCTATATTGCTATCTTTTTAAGGGTGTGGGGAGCAAGAGGGGGTGGTGATAAATTATTAACGAAGGTTTTACGTGGGGGTCCTAATAGTGCTCATAACATAGCTTTAAGCAAATGTCGAGACTTACTAAAAAAAAAAATTATGAGATCACATGGGGTTCTAATAGTGCTCATATTTTAAACATGAGTTAACTAATTAATCTAATACAAGTTTCACACTTTTGATTAAATCTAGTATATTGTTTAAAATGTTTCATATTTATTAATATACTATTTTTATTTCAAACTCTTAAAATGAGGCGACTGATAAAAACTGGGTCTAGAAATTTAAAAATGCAGTTTTTAAATATCATAATTGTGAGAAAGTCAAATAAGTAAAGGAGACTATATACATATTTCACATTGATATGCATATAATTTCTTTTTAATGTGGTAAAATGAAGACAGATGCGTCCTAATCATTGACCATTGGATCATATATTCTTCATCAGTCCCAATTACATATAAATGAAGACAGATGTGTCCTAGGTCTTTAAGAATTCAGGAGTACTCTATTCGGGTTTAACAAATCACATCACATTAATCACACAGAAGTTTCTCAACTCTTGACAATTTCTTCGATCGTCTAGATGATGAAGACATTCAATTTTGATCCTCGAAATCTTCCTTGCTAACAAACTTTCTAGGAAATTTGTTAAACTTGATTCCTTGCTACAAAACTTTCTCGGAAGGCGGCACCTTCCTGCTGCACAGGTCAACCTCGATCGCTTGCTTCTTGTCAGCTAATAAATCACTTAGAGAAAGCCAAAGTTGCTCATACTTGAACTGCCTACTGATCGTAGCTCATTACCTTCCTGCACCAAATGAGGCCCATGCCAGTGAAAATCTTAAGTGTTTCTTTTGATTTCTTGATCGTTTCTTCCATCTTATTAGCTTTTTCTGCAAAGGCAGTTAAAATCGGTGTGATGGTTAACCCTTACCTGCCTACTCGAAGAGAGCAAGAAGTAGCCATCAGGATTGCAGCACAACACTTCAATTCTTCTTCGCCACTCGTTCTACGATTCAACAAAACCAATGATGATCCCGTCGAAGCGTCAACAACTGGTAATTTCATTCTTTAATCACACTTTTACTCACTTCTAGCACGGGATAATAGTAAATAGATATATATATATATATATATATATATATTTACACATAAGTTCATGCATGTTGGTGCAGCTAAAGATATGGTTGACTGGGGAGCAGAAGTAATCATTGGCATAGGGGCATGGCCAGAGGTGGTGACCTTGGCAGGAGTAGGGATTGCTTCTGGGGTTCCCATTCTCTCTCTCGCAGAGACGACAACAACATCAAACCTACTTTCAACCATGCCTTTCTTGGTTCAAATGTCTTACCCAACTTCTGATGAGGTTCTCTGTCTGGCTAACATCATAAGTTCATATAATTGGAGAAAGGTTATAGTTATTTATGAGGATGACATCTATGGCAGCATTTCCTCTATTGCCACACTCTTTTCTGATGCACTCCAAGCAAATGGTTCTAAAATTGACCACCACATTGCATTTCCACCCATGCGCACAGTCCCTACTAGTGCAGCTGAGCTAATCAAGGAAAAACTACACAACATTCCTCCGCAACTATCCAAGGTGTTTGTCATCCTTAGGTCCTCTCCCCAACTTGCCAACCATCTGTTCATGGAGGCCAAAGAACAAGATTTAATGACAGCCGATCACGTGTGGATTGTGAGTGATGATATTACTGATCTCCTTGACTCCAATTTTAATCAATCATTCATCTCCTCCTATATGCAAGGTGTAATAGGAATTCGTACGTACTTCAACCAAACCACCACATTCTATCAAAATTTCTCCATTGATTTTAAAAAATATATATCAAATAATAATATTGAACCAAGAAGGTTGGCAGTCCGAGCATATGATGCAATTCATGTCATAGCTAATGCAGTGGCAGCTAGGGATAGGAATAAAAATATAACACTGTGGGAGGGAATCCTTACAAGCAACTTTTTGGGTTTAAGTGGCTTCATAAACTTAAGTACTATTGGCAATAACCTTCCTCAAGTTTGGGGCTTCTCTGCGTTTCGTGTTCTTAACGTAGTAGGAAAGAGTTATAAGGAAATAGGGTATTGGTCCAGGGGATATGGATTTTATGAAGATGAGGAAGAGCTGAGCCGATTTGGATCTACAGTGGTTCCTATGTTACGTCCAGTATTGTGGCCCGGGCATATGGAGAAGATTCCTGGAGGGTGGGGCAGATTGAAGATCGGAGTGCCAAATCATACAACTTTTGAAAAATTTGTGAAGGTGGAATATGATGATAGTGGGAAGGTAAAGGAGCCTCAAGGATTTTGCATCGAAGTCTTCAAGGAGATTCTGAAGAACTTAAATTATGATCTTTTATATGAATGGGCTCCCTTCAATGGCTCTTATGATGATCTTGTAAATCAAGTCTCCTTGAAGGTACGTACAATATACTAAAAGCCTTTGTTTATTGGTTTAAGTGAAATAATCATCCGTAATGTTGATGAAAAATTCTTATTATGCATAGAACTTTGATGCCGCAGTGGGTGACATTACAATCTTAGCTAAGAGGGCAGTGAATGTCACATTCACAGAACCATTCTTGTCATCTGGCCTTTCCATGCTAGTTCCTATCAGAACTAACCACACACCATGGATGTTCACAAAGCCATTCACCAAAGAGGTTTGGTTTCTATTCCTTGCCACCTTAATTTACACTTGTGTTGTCGTATGGTATTTGGAACACAAGAACAACCCACAGTTCCATGGAAATTGGCGCCAACAACTTGGAGCTGCACTTTGGCTCACTTTTTCTACCCTCTTTTATGCCCATGGTGAGTTACTCAAAAATATTATAACTAGCCAAACTTATATAGTTCTAGTGTAGTTAATGTAACACATGCAATTCCATCTATATTTAGTTTGTATGATTATTTAACATTGTCTCTCTATTTTCTTCACATAGGAAGGGTCTATAGTTTCTATACGAAAACAGTTATTATTGTTTGGCTCATAGTGGTGCTAATCTTGACCACTAGTTTCACAGCCAATCTCAGCTCCATTTTGACCATTGAGAAAATTGAACCAGTGCCAGCAGGGAGTAAAATTGGCTATGATGGGGATTACTTTGTCTTTAAGTACTTGCAGAATGTGTTGAATTATAAGGCTCAAAATATTATAAGAATTAAAAAATCAGAAGCCTACGATGATGCTTTTAGGAGTGGAAACATCTCAGCAGCTTACTTGGAGACACCATATCTTAGGGTTTTCCTCTATAATCATACTAAGTACACTGTCATTGGTGAGACGCACGTGCTTGGGGGATTTGGATTTGTGAGTATAATTCGCTATACATTTGAATTTACCACTGGAGTATACTTACTATTGCACATGATTCTAATTATTTAATTTTTTTTACTTAAATTAGGTTTTCCCCAAAGATTCTCCTCTAGCGGATGATTTCTCGGATGTCATATTGAAACTAACAGAGGATGGAACATTCAAGAAACTTGAAAAAGATGAATTCTCCTTCACCTTATCCAACACTCCTAGCCCAGACAATGAGAGGAGAAAGGATAGCCTAAGCACGGAGTCCTTTTGGGCACTCTTTGTCTTCACTGGTTCCATCTCGACGATAATGTTAATACTCTTCAAAGGCCACCTAATTCTTCAAAATGGGAGAAGACTATCAAATGTAATGTTTGGGCCCATGAGACAAAGTTTTAACATGGTTTGGACAATGACCAAGAAACGAAGGAAAGAAGAAGAAAAGGTGTTCCCAGTATCCTCTCAAGAAGGGACGATCCATGGACAAAATGAGATCACAATAGATATTAATCTCCCATCAAACCAGGTAGATGATGACAATAATTGAAACAATGAGATTATTAATGTTTCATTTACGTTGACTAAATGTTTAGTTTTTTTTTAGTTAGCACTAGATTTCCAACTTACGCCGACTAATCATGGAGGTGACCAGTCTGACCCCACGGAAATTTTCCACTGACCACTAGGAAAATCAGAAAGCGCTCACAACAAGTGGCTATCAGCTCAACGTTCTTAGGTCAACTGCTCATTAAGAAAAAATCATTCACTAATTCGTCGAGGCTAGGAGTACTCAATCCTTAGATGCCTGGAACTGAGAAGGTGTCAAGTCGCTACACCATTGCCCCAGGGGATATAGCTTATAAAGCTCCATTTATCTAATGTATGATATTATTGAAGGTAACACATGATATCACGGCATAATTAGGGATACAGCTCATATATTATTTATGTAGATAAATCCTTATCAATGACATAATTTGTGAAGTAGTTCATATTCATGTGGATATATGTCTAATTTGTGTTAGCATATTGTAATTACCGTATCTCAAACTTGAAGTCAACTGTCCTTTTGCATAAGCTGAGTTCACCAAGCAAAATAATATTTCCATTGGTGATCAATATGTCATTGATCATTTGATTAAGTAGTAGGAGTGCCAAATAACATCGGCCACCTACTAAATTTTGTTTTTAGCCATTAATCTAGAAAATAACAAGGACATATAATCCAAGACAACTGTTACTAAAACTATCAAAATAAACTAAATAATGGTTCAAGTACATATTCAATGTGAAAGGACAAGGCTATAACCCAAATATAAGATTGAGAATAAATAAAAAATATTTTTAAGTTCAATGAGAATTCTGAATCTAGAAGTGAATAAATCTTATAACATCTATTAATTTGCCTACCACTCACTTCAAATATATTGGAGCAAAAGTAAAGCCGTCACCTTAAATCTAGAGGCAACCAGGGGTTGTTAGATAGGAGAAATAAGAACATAACAATATGAGATACAAGAAAATGCAAGGGCAATAGTATGACAATATAAAATACAAGAAAAGAGGATCTATAGTATCACACACAATATAATCATAAATTTTGATTTATCTCTATGTATAATTATTATTCTGTAGATAGTTAATTTATAAATATATTAAATATATTGAGTGTACTTTTATTTAAATTAGGTAAATTTATTTTTAACAATATATAATGTGCTTATTTTGTTGGTATTTATTTCTCTATTTGATGGGCTTACATATTATAACACGATGGATTGTCATTACAGATAAGTCAAATAAAGTAATATAATTGATGTTAATTATGGGCTTAATTAAAGAATATGGATTTTGTGTGTAGAAACCTATTAACCCGTTTTCATTATTATTGATGGGTTGATAACAAAAATAGGTTCAAAACTATATATAGAGTTATGGTCCCCATAGGGTTAAGGTGTCGAAACTTCTTCCCATCCCATCGGAAAGAAGATTTAGGTTGTTGTCGCTCTGATATCAATTGATGATAAAAGATACATCTATATGGGAAATAATAAGAAAGTTAAAGTGAAAACGATTGGTGTTTTTAAACTTTATTTAAGAACTAATGTATTTCTGAATTTGAAAAATAACTTTTATAGTACTGTCTTTTCGATGGAATTTGGTTTCTATGTCTTAAGACAAATTTGATTTTTTTTGTTCATTTGACAATGAAAAATTTAGTATATTCCAAAATTCAGTTATGATTGGTACTAGTTCCTTAATTGATAAGTTATACAAATTAAATACCATAACTCTTACTAACAACGAAATAATGAATATAAGTAACATGGATGCAAAGCGTAATTTGATGAATGAGAATCCTTCCATATTGTAATATAGGCATTTAGTATATATATCCAAATAGTACCAAAAAAGATTAATGTCACAAAGAATTCTTGAATTCCTTAATATGTCGGACTTTAATGTCTGCATAGAATATATTAAAGGGAAAATAACTAATAAAATGAATAAAGGTGCAAATTGGTATAACGATGTCTTGAAACTAATAGATATAGATATATGTGAATTATTCCCTAAAACTTCTTGGAATAGTTAAACATACTTTATTGACTTCATAAATGATTGTTTATGATATGGTTATTTATATCTCATTCATGAGAAGTCATAATCCTTGGACATATTTAAATTCTTCAAAATTAACTTGAAAATCAACTAGGCAAAAAATTAAGGTCGTGAAATCTGATAGTGGTGGTAAATATTATGGGAGATATGAAGGCTCTGATGATGAACAATGTTCTTGGTCATTTGCAGAATACTTTGTTGAATGTGGTATCGTTCCTCAGTATACTGTGCTAGGTAATTCTCATTAGAATGATGTACCTGAGCAACAAAATCAAACCCTAAAAGATATACTAAGAAGTCTTTTCTATTTTACCAGAATCTTTATAAGATGAGACACTTAAGCCTGCAGTTTACTTACTAAATATAATACTTAGTAAGACAGTGACAAAGATCCCTTATGAATTATGGACGGATAAAAGACCTAACATTAGACAATTACATGTATGGGGATATCCAACTAAGGCTAGGTCTTATAGGCCTAATGAAAGAAAATTGAACTTAAAAACTGTGTTATTTTTGTAGGTTGTTCTAAAAGGTCAAAAGGCTTCAAGTTTTATGATCCCTCGAATAGGTCATTCTTCGAGATGGAGAATGTCAAATTTATTAAGGATTGTGGGAGCATGAATGTAAGAGAAATATCTTTTGAAGAGGAAAACATTGACAATCCAACTATGTTACTACTATTACAATTGGTAGTGATAGCATAATGATTCTCAACATTATTAGAATTGCAAATCTAGGAGTAGTGAACCAAAATATTTTTGTGTTACCTCCAACACAAATGGAGGGTCCATCCACTTAGATTAAAGTATCACCTCCTATGGTCAAGGAGTTGCCCCAAC
Source organism: Zingiber officinale (assembly GCF_018446385.1). Taxonomy (NCBI): domain Eukaryota; kingdom Viridiplantae; phylum Streptophyta; class Magnoliopsida; order Zingiberales; family Zingiberaceae; genus Zingiber; species Zingiber officinale. Next base: position 155,824,328 of record NC_055988.1, on the reverse strand, counting down.
CACCTTAAGTAGAAGTATCTTTAAAGAGATCCACTATAGACAGGAGATCAACAATTTCACATGATTATATTTATCTCTAAGAATATGAGTTTGATATGGTTAGAAAGTGATTCTACATCTTTCCATGAAGTCAAACAATACTCTAATTTCAAAAAGCGAATTGAAGCCTTGATGGAAGAGATGAAGTCTATGACTAATAATGGCGTATGGGAACTTATAGAATTATCTAAAGGTGCGAAACCGATTGATTGTAAATGGATTTTTAAAACTAATTGAGATTCCAAAAGCAATGTCAAAAAGTATAAGGTTTGCCTTATGGCTAAAGGATTCACGCAGAAGAAGGATATTGATTATGTCTTCTCACTTGTTTTAATGAAACACTCTTTTAAGATAATCATGACATTTGTAGTTCTTATTTAGAATTACACCAAATGGACGTAAAGACTACTTTCTCAATAGAAAAATAGATGAGACTATATACATAGTGCAATCGAAAAATTTTGAATCTAAACTTGGAGCGCCTAGTATGTAGGTTAAAAAATCCATTTATGATCTAAAATGGTCATCTTATCAGTGACACTACAAATTTATCAACTGGTTACTTCATTTGGTTTTAAGGAAAACACCATTGATCAATGTATGTACCTCAAGTTTATTGCCAAGCAATAATAAGGCTTTGGCGCATGAAACAAATTATTTCTATCATGTCATTTTGAAATTAAAGATCTTGGTAATGCAGTTTTTATGTTAGCATACAGATATATCATGATTGTTCAAGAGGTATACTTAGATTATTACAAAAGACCTACATTGAAAGGGTACTCAGTAGGTATGACATGCAAGATTGTGCACCTAGTAACACCCCTATGGTAAAAGGTGATAAATTTAGCTTGCAGCAACATTCATAGCTAGAATCTTACGATTATAACAGCTAGAATCTCTAGCAAGCATGAAAACAAAGTATGAAGTAAATCTTTTGCTATTCAAGCAACCAACAAAGTCAGCATATGAATCTTCAATCATCTCCAATTGACTAGATTTCTGATACATGAGTATGAAATCCTTTGCTCTATGTAAATATCGCATAATCCTCTTACGATTATAACACGCAAGATTGTTATTATGCATAAGCCCGCTAAAGTGATATAATTGATGTTGAATCATGGGTTAAATTAAAGGATATGGATTTTAATCATGAGTAGAAATTTGTTAACCTATTTCCGTTATTATTGATAGGCTGATAACGTAAATGGGTCTAAAGCTATATATAGGGCTATGGTCCCCGTAGGGTTAAAGTGTCAAAACTTCTTCTTATCCCATCGAAAAGAAGATTTAAGGTTGTCTTTGCTCTGATACCAATTATAAAGTTTATGAACTAGGAATTGTACACCGTATATGAATCCAAAAAGATTCAAACAATTCGAAAACAGAATCTAGCATTGATGTGTATAGCAAGCATGTTAACAAAATCAAAAAATTATAAATTGAACCTGAATCAAGAGTCGTCGTCATCTTCTTGTAGTCGTTGGAACAATCTGAAGATCAAAACAAACACCTTTACGGGTTGGTTGATCTATAATTTTCATCGTTTTCGATTTCGTTAACATGCTATACACATCAATGCTAGATCCTATTTTCAAATTGTTTGAATCTTTCTAGATTTATATACTGTGTACAATTCCTCGTTTAGAAATCTTCCAGATTTTATGTATATGATATTGATAATAGTATCAAGATCCCCCTATAACATGATTAACACCAAATAGGTAAATGCACTAGTAAATGGTTTGAGATTTCAAAAGTTTCTTTTGTTCATGTATATCAGTAGAGAAAGTTCATATAGAAAGAATTAATAATCACAAATTACCAGCCTGACTAAGAGTGGGAATTTTAACTATGGAGAATGAATAGTTGCACAATCCTTACAGTGTCATGTGTGTACCATGCATCAGTAGACATAAGAGAAAATAAAAACTAAGAGAAAATATACATCACCAAGGAGAAGCAGATCCTATCTTGCTGAGGGAGATCTTGATGCTAAGCTTCCATCTCTAGACAACTTTGATTTCTCTTTTGGAGTGCTAGAAATGAGCTAGACCGACAATAGCTAGCTCGAAGAGTCTCATCCATAGAACTAGAAGATCTTGCAATGGACCTTCTCAGAAACTTCTAAGCAGCTGGAGAAAGAGTTCGCAGACTCGGGCTGGCACTACCTCCTCTAGCAGGCGATGGCAGCAACGGTTTCTTAAACATCTTGGACCTTTTCCCTCACCTTTCATGCAGCTTCCCTTGCCAGGGATGAGCTTAATTCACGTCTCAAGATGAAGACAATCGAATTCGAAAATGAGGTCAGTCACTACTTCCTCCTATATCAACAGGTGACTCCTCAAGGTCCAATCTCAGAGGGGTTCCCTCGATCTCTCCCCACGTCATGAAGGGGTATTCATGGACACCAGGGCCAGGGGAAAGCGTCCTGACAAAGCTGAATCGATTATCAGCTTTCTTGGTAGTTGGTGGAATCCACATACACGGGGTTCGGACTTCGGCGTCTTCCACAAATCTTCCAAGCCATACATTTTTTATTTCTCAGCTTCCCGATCCGCAAACGGCCGCGCAGCACCAACAGGAGTAGTTCCAGCCACAGGGGGTGTAAAGGATAGCAACAGCTGCCTCATCCTTTGTAGGCTTGGCTTCGGCTGCTGATTTTCCATGAAGCCGGTCGATCTGCTTGGTGAGGCTCTTTAGTCGCTCGGAAGCCTCCCCCATTTCTGAGGGTATTATACATGAGGAGATTCTTAGCCGTGTATTTCCAACCCTCCAGCGTGCACTCGGGTTGACCAGTGCTACTGTACCCATCTGTTATCCGGTCCCTCTTCTCTTCTTCTAGGGTTTGCAAAGTCGGTTCCTTCTCGCCTTCCAACATGTGGGCGAACTTCTCTCTTTTCTTTCGATTGACTTTCTCCATGATCTTGGAAAAACTCTCGTTGTCCTTGCTGCTGTACCGGCAGAGGAAGTCGTCCAGTGCGAGAGAGCCAGGGGATCATCAGGCGCGGCCGCATGACGAGTCGAGGGCGTGGAGCCGAAGCGAGTGCCGAGTGATAGGAACCGCATCTTGTCGCATCGCGGCAAAAGGTTACGTTCATCTGGGGAATTCATAGCAGGACATGAGTCCGTCCCCCTCAGAGGGTGGGAATTGTTGTTAGAAGATATGTCCAAAATTGATCTTACCTTATTATAATAAAACAATCATCCTAATTAACTCATCGCTCGTGGGAGAGCAAGGGTCGATTCCGACAAAGAAGAGATGATCAAATCTAATAACGATGAGCAGTTCATTATTTTAAATAAATAAATAAATAAAATACGACAAAGATAACAGATTAAGAATATTTAAAAATTAATTTTAATTATTGATGATTTATTAGGTTTGAATTATAATTATAATTATATTTATTATTGTTTTATATTTATTACTTATTATAATTATAGTAATATATTATTATATTTATCATAATATTTTTTTTATAAATTATTTTAAATATAAATAATTATCTTTTATTTTTTATTTTTTTTATTTTTTTCTTTCACGCACTTAGCAATTCCGCTCCCACCTCCCCACACACCAACGTCTTTTCTTTTCGTCTTTTCTTTTCTTCCTCCTGTGACTGTCTTCTTTCTTCTTTGTTTTTCTTTTTCATTTCCCTTCTCCGTTTTCCATCTGCTTTTCCTTCTGACCCACAGCTCAGCGTAGTTTCTTTTTCTCCTTAAATAATTCTTACGTTTCAATGTCACCATTTGTCGCATCTTCAATGTTCCCTTTAGTTCTTGAATACTATGAAAAAAGTGGGTTTAAGAATACTAATAATAGCACGTTTCGATTTATCTTTATAATCATAAAAAATTTTTATAAGGTTGAATCGATGATCTAAAATTAATCTATTAAATGAATTGAATACTTAATATAAATTTTAAAAAAATATCCTCGTGTATTACTATCGACAAAACCTATGTTTGTAAAATCATGATCTTAGATCATAGGATCGTACGATTCTATAATTCAGAGGCATAAATCAATCCAGAATCGTACAAAATTGATTTTTACAGTAAGATCATAACAGAATTAGTAGGATCGAAATAGAATAGGTAAAATTGTAATAGGAGGTGGAAACTTTGAGAGATCATAATTTTTAACTTTGATTGAACCACGAGACTTATAATATATCAAATTAAAACTCGTTTAGAGATCTTTAATAAATTTCAAAATTTATCTTTAATCATCCTATTTCAAATCCAAAAAATATCATTTAAATTCTTTTTAAAACCTAAAAGACTTTTTTATTATTTTTTTATTATCTTTTTTTTCATTTTGTTAGGATTTTAAATTATTTAAATATATATATTTAATTATTTTTGAATTAATTTTTAATTAATAATATTTATTTTTTTCTTAAAATGATAAATTTTTGGATACCTATTATATAATATTACATGATAATCAGCTTTATAAGGTTAATTTTGACATTTTTTTTTATGTGTTTTTCCTTAATTAAAAAAAATGATAATGACAGCTATCTCCTGCTTCCTCATCAAGGCACCGCCCTCACCACCTTATCTCTCTCCTCCTCCTTTATTCTTATTCTTTCATCTTTTTAGTCTCCACGAGCGGGATCAATTGGTTAGATATTTACAATTTATCAATGAAATCGTGGGATCGAAGGTCACCAGTTATATTCAGGGATAAAATTCTGGTCTGTTACATCAAAAATTCCTTCGACCCCCAATCACCTATCCTACCCAGTATTAATCATAATTTACTTCTTTTGAAATTTTATGGGGCCTGGACCATGGAACCGCTAGGATGACAGTTCCACTTTTTACCAATTCTTCCATCTTTTTATTCTGAACATCCGGATGCACTCCTCTCGTCTTTTCTCCCTTCACTCTACTAAGCTCACCTTTCATGTTTTTCCTATAGCAAGTGCAACATCACTTTTCTTCTTTTTAATTTCACAGACAACAAACTACTTTCTTTTCTTTATCTTCCCCTCCTTTTCTTATCCTACTTCTTCCTCTCTGACAGTAGCCACTTTACAGAGCTTTTCCTTTACTAAGTGTTGTTTCTTTTCAACCATCTTTTAGTCGGCCAACAACAAATGTTTCTTTGAGGTTTTTTCCAGCACGACAAATTTTATTCATTTCCTCCTTTGCTCTAGCAATTTCAGCCACTAAAATTGCAGCTTCTTTCTCTGCTAGACTGCTACTCCTTTTTTTAGTGACAAATCGGATTCTGACCTTCAAATGATAGCTCATCATCTCCTTCTTCTAGTTTCAATGGAAAAAGTTGAGAATAATGTTAAATCTATCATATCATTATTCAACAATTTCCTGTTGAGTTTATTGAAAGATAATGATTACAAAAATAGTAATTCAAGATATTTAAAATTGATTTTAATTATTGATGATTTATTATGTTTGGATTACAATCAACACCATATTTATTATTATTATAATTATCATAATATGTTATCATATTTATCATAATATTTTTCATATACATTTTTTTAAAAAAAGGTACATGTATATAAAATCAATTTGAGAGATAAAAACTCACAAACGCATATCAGGCATACAAAATGTCAAGAAGTTAAGCCTCTACAGCTGATATAAACTCCATAATCCACACTCAACACTCAAAACCTGCCTATAATCAAACATCACATGGGCACATGCCACCCATTGAAATGTTCACACCATCTATCTTGCATGCAACAATATAGTCAATCCACTTCACAAGTGTCATTACACGAACATAAGTTCATATCGGCCTTTGCATACACATCAAAGCTATAGCAATGCATCTTACTTAGACAAACCAAACACTGTGAAGCTCATACAGATAACCATAACATGGTGAAATCCAAGACCAATCAACAATGCAAACGGCATGTGTCTTCCTTAGGCAATAACACGGACAAATCCAACAACTTCGAATCAACAACATTGAGAGCTCGTTCACGGACACCAATAGAACATGTTGGCAGTTACAAAACATGAACAGCAATCACAAACTCAAATCAGTCATTTCCCCTCATGATATAGCTATCACCAACCAAAACCATGCAAAGCCAAATAAGAAGCATTATGTTGGCTTAAGATCCACAAACTGATGGCAATAGATCTGAATTTTGTGAAAAATCTAATCAACATCTAGAGCAACCCCTTGATACTAGCTTTTATTGTGAGCTTCCCATATGAAGTAGATCATGCTTAAAATGTCTAGGTATCGAGTCTTTGTTTTCCAGCTACCATCTTTGTAGTTCCACCCAAGGACCTGCTATAATTCATCAAAGGAGTGAAAAATCAAATTAATATTCAACCATTGCTTTACTTTGCTCCACAAACCACAAGCTATAGAGCATTCAAAGAACAAGTGATGATTTGATTCTTCTTGATGTTGGCACAATACATATTTTTTGTTCGGTTCATATTTCATTATATCCTTGATTCTTAGTTTACCATTTGCTAGCATCTATAAGATGAACCGATGCTTTGGAATGATCTCTGGTCTCCATACTATAGAATTCCAAGCCACCTCTGAACCCCTTGGCATGTAGAATTGATAAGCTTTTGCAACTCCTTTTCCTTCACCAACAAACCAATCTATCAGTGTCATGTTTGCTCTACCAGTTCCATTTGAGGCTTTTAAGATCTTGTTCTAGATTTCTATAAGTCTCTTGATCAAGGGTGAGTCTGAAGCCTTTATTTCCCATATCCCAAAATCAACCCCTTTAATATAATGTTGATGCAACCACTTGACCCATAATAAGTATGTTTTGACATTGATATCCCATAATATCTTACTTAACAAAGCCTCATTCTATGCAAGAAGATCCCTAAGTCCATAACCCTCATCTTATTTTGATAAACAAATTTTCAACCAAGATATAGGTAGGTGCTTTGAAGACCAAACAAACATACGATAAATTGCTTTGATCTTGTCAAGTACTCCACTAGGAATTAGAAGCATTGAGAGCTAAAAACAAGCCACATCTTGAAGAACCGTACCCACTAATTCCAAAAGTCTAGCATATGATAAAATATGCTTAGATAGAAATTTATCCTTAGCTTTTGTGTCACCAATGGGATACTTAAGTACCTGAAAGGAAATGAATCTTCTTAGAACCCCATGAGACCAAGAAGTTCTCTCTTTAAACTTGCATCCACTCTGGCCATATAAACTTGTGTCTTTTGAGGGTTTTCCCATAGTCCCGAAATCCCTTCAAAGTGGTCCAAACATTGTAATATGTGTTGTGTAAATGATATATCCGCTTGACAAAATAACATTAAATTATCCGCATAAACAAGATGTGTAATGTCCACCTCCTTGCACATTGGGTGATAATGAAAAGATGACAATGTTGTGATCATCTTGAGTTTCCTTGATAACACTTTAATACATAGGTCAAATAACAAGGGAGAGGGGGGGTCCCCTTTGCCTAAGTCCTCTTTTACCACTAAAGAAACCATATATGTCACTATTTAAAGAAATTGAATAAGATACCCTAGTGACACATTCCTTTGCAATATTGTTAGGAAAAATCAAAACCAACGAGTACCGACATAAGGAAATCCTAATCCACCATATCAAAGCTTTTTTCAAGTTCACTTTAATTATGCATCTAGGAAAAACTCTTTTGCGTGCATACTTCTAGAGCAATTATTGGGTCAAATATATGTTATCACCTATATAATATCCCTTGATGAATGTTACTTGAGCTAGATCCAATAAAAAATCCAAAATCTCTGATAACCCCAGCAAGTATCTTCGAAATGACTTTGTAGAATATATTGCAGCAAGAAATTGATCTATAATCTGAAACCCCCACAACATGGTCACCTTTTGGCACGAGTGAGATTAAAGAGTGATTCCATTATTTGAGTAGACAACCACTTTGAAAAAATTCTTGCTTTTCACAGCTGTAATAAAATTATTACCAATAATATCTCAAGATGAAGTAACGAATTTCAAACCGTAGCCATCCAGGTCCAGGGCTTTTTCACACCTAACATCATATAATGCAGCCTTTATAAGATTGAAGTTCAACCAGCTTGTATAAATTCTCAGATTGTCTCATGGTTAGCTTCCTTCTCATGAGCTCATTACTGTCTAGAATTTTGCATGCCTCCTTGTAACCGAGTAAGCCATGGAAACAATCAACAAATTTCTCTACAACTTCACCAATACTTGTGGTTTGTTCCCCATTCCATTTTTGAGTGTAATGATTGCATTTCTTTTGTTATTCCTTTTCCCCACATCATGAAAAAAATTTGTACATTTGTTCGCACTCTTCAAGTAGACATTATTTGTCCTTGTTGATAAAATTATCTTTCTGTCTCAGCTAATAAGTGGCTTGCTTCCTTATGTGATTGTACTCCATAAGAGTTGGACCACCATCTAGAATGTTTCTTTATACCTCCTCCAACTCTTCCTTCGCCCTTCTTGCCTTCTCTAAAATGTGCCCAATTTTTTTCTTTTTTAGCTCTCTCAAGCATCCTTTCAGACGGAACATCTTTGTCTTGAGAACATATAGTGCATTTCCTATTAGCGGGGCTGCCATGAGTCCTTCACAACCTTCTCAAAATCTTGATGCAATGACCACATATTGATGAATTTAAAGGCTCTATTTGGTGGCTGATCCTTGGCTAATGTGTGTACAATGGCACATGAGTGATCCGAGAGACATCTCGGTGCCATAAACTCCATATACGTATCAAAATCTACCATCAACCAAAAGGAGTTAACCAAAGCTTTATCTAGCTTGCAAGAAACGTTACCATTAGACCATGTAAAGCGACATCCAATGAACAGGAGATCCACCAAACCACAAGTTTGTGCAAAAATTTATAAGTCTCGTATTTCATGATTTATAACTGGAGATCTCCCTTACTTTTCATAAATAGATAATAAGAGTTAAAGTCTCCCATAATCATCCATCCATCGGAAATGGTACCTCCTAGATCAGTGAGTGCTTCCCATAAAGGTCTTCGTGAGACTATTGAATGCAACCCATAGACAAAAGTCACCAAGAAGCCTCGATTACACATGTGACATCAAACATAACAATATATGTACTCATCAATAGTCATAATAACATTCATATCCACCCTCTACAAATCCCAAAGAAGCAGTATACGACCATGGTTAGAAAAAGCAAAGTTGTGTGTATGCCCCATACCTGAAAACTTTCTCCCTAGAATCAGCTCTAAAGAGTTCTCATTAAGCTTTGTCTCCAATAGTGTCATAACTTGAATATCTTTGTGTTGAAGGAGGTGATGCACTCCTCTATGCTTTAGGGACTTGTTAAAGCCCCTAATGCTCCAAGCAACTACCTTCATTGGGCACCTCAGCGGCTGCTCGCGCTCAAAGTTGTCACCCACTCCTTAGTATCATTGTGTCACCACCTGCAGTCCCACTTACACTTGAAGACGTAACTGACCGTAAGGATGATGTTGACACCTCAGATGTGTTATTGATCGTCTCTCTTGTTGCCATGGTGCTTTGTTCAGCCGAAGAGGCCGAACTTCCAAAGCTGGAATGTGCATAATGGGCAGCATGCGATGGTTGCTCCTCTGTAGTTCGTGTTGCCTCCTCTCCAATGCATGTGGGTATAGGTTGCATCTCAACAACCCCTTGGACGTCAATGTGGTCAACAACTTGAACTCCAACATGGTCAACAACTACTTGGACTCCAACATCTTGGACTTTAACATTGTCATCAACAACTCCTTAGACATGTTGGTCAACAACACCTTGGACTCCAACTTGGTCAACAACTCTTTGAACTCCAATGTCGTCGTCAATGGGTGGTTCAATAGCCACCAGAATCGGACTCTGAAGTTCCACTATTGCCAATTCATTATGCACTTTTAGAATTCTAACATTTATTCATTGATGTGTTTGTCTCCATTGTTGCATAGTATGGTCCCTAGTCCTCGTCCTTCCTCAACCCCTTACTAATTGTGATCTTTGTCTCCCAAGTCCTTGGCCATTCCTATTATTTTGCATATTCTGTGTCAGTTGGTTGTGTTGCTGTTTGAACTGGCCAGCACCTTCGTGGCAAGTCTCTGATCGGTGGCTAACCTTCTTATAGATTTGACAAAAATCCGGCATCATTTCATAGATAACTCATAGGTCTACTTGTACTCTAGTGGGTAAAGTAATAGGCACCTCATAAACTCTTTTCTCAAAGAATAGAATCTCCACCAAGAGTTGCGCATATTCCAAGCGTTCTCTTGTTCGTGTTAGATTATCAGTGTACAATGACTTTCCTAATTCTAATCCAATCATACTTAATACTTTTTGAGTCCAACAATCTGGTGGTAGGCTATGAATTTGAATCCAAGTATAAACAACTCATCCATCTTCATTGAGAAGAAAATATTTTAGTATGATCGTCAAAAAGATTGACATGCCAAAGATAAAGTAGGGTCCTCCTTGCAAGACTTTTTGTTGATAGTGTTGGTGCAACCTTAGGTCAAGGTTGACCTGGTTGACCCGAATCGAGTTGACCTGACTCGAGTTGTATTTTGATATTTGACAAGAACAGAAGAGTTGTATTTTGATAGGAGATTGTTGGTGCAACCTTAGGTCAAGGTTGACCTGGTTGATCTGACTCGAGTTGACCTGACTCAAGTTGTATCTTGATGTTTGACAAGAACAGAAACTTGGGAGGTTGTGGGTGCAACCCTTGGTCAAGGTTGACCTGGTTGACCTGAGGTGAGTTGACTTGGCACGGAAAAGTCCAAGCAGGGAGCTTGGCACGGGAAAAGTCCAAGCAGGGAGCTTGGCACGGGAAAAGTCCAAGCAGGGAGCTTGGCACGGGAGAAAGTCCAAGTATGGAGACTTGGCACGGAGAAGTTCAAGTATGGGAACTTGGCAAGTGGAAGTCGAAGAGGGCTCGGTAGCTCGTTCTCCGGACTATGGTCAGAGAGGGCTCGGTAGCTCGTTCTCTGGATCGGATGTGGAAGTCGGAGAGGGCTCGGTAGCTCGTTCTCCGGACTAGGTCAGAGAGGGCTCGGTAGCTCGTTCTCTAGATCAGGAAGGCAGATGGAAAATCCTGGTGAGTGAAGCCAGGTGAAAATCCTGGTGAGTGAAGCCAGGTGAAAGTCCTGGTGAGTGAAGCCAGGCAGATGGAAAGTCCTGGTGAGTGAAGCCAGGCAAACGGAAAAGTCCTGGTGAGTGAAGCCAGGCAGATTGGAAATCCTAGTGAGTGAAGCCAGGTGAAAACCCTAGTGAGTGAAGCTAGGTGAAAGTGAAAGTCCTGGTGAGTGAAGCCAGGCAGTTGGGGAAAGTCCTGGTGAGTGAAGCCAGACAGTTGTGAAAGTCCTGGTGAGTGAAGCCGGGCAAGGAAAAATCCAGATTGATCAAGGATGATCGGACATCTGGTGTTGAGAAGGTCAAGTAGGTCAAGGGAGTGACCGGATACTTGGCACGAAGAGAAAAGTCCAAGTGGGTCAAAGGGATTGACCGGACACTTGGTGGGGAGTCTTAGCAGGTCAAGGCAGTGACCGGATGCTAAGCATGATGTACCAATAGGTCAAGGTTGACCGGATGTTGATGTGGGAGACTTGGGACTTGGTATTGGGAAAAACCAAGCTCTGGATCGATCTGGGGACCGATCTAGTGATAGGGCTGATCGGTCTGGTGACCGATCAGTAACCAAACAGAATGGTTCTGTGGGTTATCTGATCGGTCTGAAGACCGATCAGGAAGTAAACAGAAGAGAAGAAGGAGAAAGGCTGATCGGTCCAGGGACCGATCAAACTCCTCCTGGACCGATCAGCACATAGCCTGATCGGTCCAGGCTTAGCCTGATCGGTCCCCAAGACCGATCAGGGACAGTGGGGACCGATCAGGTTGGAGCCTGATCGGTCCAGGACTAGCCGTTGTGAGTGACAACGGCTAGATCTCGGTCTTCTGTGTCTTCTTCTGCTTTTACAAGTTTGCAGGTTCAGCTATATAAAGAGTCGAGCGACTCTACAGGCTGTTCTTCTTGCTTCTGCAAGTTCTTCCAGGTTTCTTCTGCGAGCTTTGCTGAGCTCATACTTCTTGAAGCTTCGCGTGAGCTTCCTCGACTTCTTCGACTGGTTTCAGCTGCTGCTGTGATTCTGTGAAGTTGGTGCTTCATCTACAGATTTCAGTCGACGACGAGAAGGCAAGCAAGAGTTGTTACATTCATCTTTATATTTGTATCTTGCTGTGCTTCTTGTACTTGTACTCTGATCTTGCTGTTGCAAGAGTTTGTGGTGAGGTTTCTCCACCCAGAAGGAGTTCTTATTAGCCGGTTTTCCGGGGACTTATCCACCGACGGATTGATAGGCTTCGTCCACCTTACGGACACGCCGAGGAGTAGGAGTTTCATCTCCGAACCTCGTTACATCGCTGCGTCTAAGGTTTGATCTTCTCGTTCTCGTTTCTATTATATTATTTCCGCTGCGCTAACCTAATTCGTAGGAAGAAACGAGAAATTTGAGTCGGCTATTCACACCCCCCCCCTCTCTAGCCGCAATCCATCGATCCTAACAAGTGGCATCAGAGCAAGGTTGCTCTTCAACGGATTAACACCCAAGGGAGCACAAGCTAGAGAATGGAGTTATTTGGAGAAGACGTCACAATTCCACCTTTCTACGATCGCGACGACTTCGCGTTTTGGAAGGTAAGAATGAAGTACTTTCTTATGACTAACCTTGAAAATTGGAGTTGTGTTCAATTAGGTTTCAAGCCTCCGATGGACAAGAAAGGAGAAACCCTAGAGAAGAAGGAGTGGACCAAGGAACAAGTCCACCAATCCCTAGTCAACGATGAGGTATTGAAAATTTTTGAATTTTCTTTACCTAATGATGTTTTGTGTAGGATAGGTGGATATAACGATGCCAAGGAATTGTGGAACAACTTGGCAAAGTTCCATGAGGAGAACTCCACTTCAAGTCATGAAGAGGAGTCAAGTGAGCCAAGTAGCTCACTTCATTGAGGAATGGATTTAGAAGTTGAGGGCCACTCAACATCTAAAGAAGAAGAGGAGGAGAGTTCTTTTTCAAGTTCAGAGCAAGAAGAAGAAGCTTCTACCTCCGGAAGGGATGCAGGAGAGAGCGTTCATCCATCCTCAACTCTAGGTAACTCAAGCCATTTAGTTTCTAGCAAATTACACATAATGTGCTTTGAGTGTAGGGAATTTGGACATTACAAGAGTAAATGTCCAAAGAGGGTTAGAAAGACTCCACCGGCGCCAAAGGTCAAGGAAGCCGGAGTCCCAACACGCAAGGGCAAGGAGCACGTGGTGTGCTTCCAATGCAAGCGAAGGGGACACTATAGGAGTCAATGTCCGAGGGGGAGGCAACCTCACAAGGACAAGAAACCGAGCACGTCAATAGGGGGAGCTAAGGCAAACCCTAAGGTAACATTTAAGTCTCATTCTTGCAATAAGACACATGCTAGTAGTTTTGTTGCAATTGCTAATAATGATAAGCATGTTAATTACAGGAATCAATATATGTGCTTAGGTGCTAAACATGTTAGCTTGAATAAGGACAACTCTAGAAATGTCAACCCTAGGATTAACTCATCTAAGGTTAAGGGAAACCTAGATAGGAATCCCAAAACTACTAGACATATGCCTAGGAGTACCTCAAAGAACAATGACAAATTAAAACTTGAGGTATTAAAAAAGGAGAATCAAGTCTTGAGGTCAAGACTTGACACTTTAGAAAAGACCCTTAAAAATTTAGAGAAGTCAACTCTAGGGTCTAGGAGTCAAAAACCCAAGTCCAAGAACAAGAAAGGTTTGGGTCACAAACCTAAGTCCCAAGTGGTCAAGCCCACTTATCACAATGTTCCATTAGATTATGGAATAAAATCTAGGGCAAGGAAGACCATCACCAAGGTCACAAGGGGAGTCACCCCTAGAGTTGATCTTGATGAGTCCCAAATGACCAAGGCTTCAAAGCCTAGGAGGGTCATTAGGAGGGTTGCTAGGGAAGTCATTCCTAGTGAATATTTAGTGAACCCAATGAGCTCAAATAGGTATTGGGTTCCTAGGAGCGTGATTTCATCACGCTAGATGAGTTAGGGTGTGCCAACCTTACTTGAATAGGTAGTTAACCTAATCATGGCAAAAGGTGGCACTTTAGGAATTTTCAAGGTGTAATCAAGCCTTGGAAATGAAATGGAAAATTATTCCTAAGGTGTTTAGGATGTGCCAATCACAATTGAAGAGTTTTCTAGGGTCAATCTAATTGGCACATAGTGATCTAAAAATCCTTAGTATATGATTTTAGGTCTAATACACTTAGGAATATGGATTTTATGGAAAAATGATCAAAAATGGCAACTAAGGCTAGAGTTAGGTATTTTCTATACCTTTATGTGCTATTTGCCATATATTGTTTGCCATATGCCATGTCATGACATCATATTTAATTTATCATCATTTGAAATGTCATGATAATGCTTAAGTTATTTATATGTCATGCTCTAGTTAAGTTTCACGCTTTATGCCATGACATCATGACATTGGCACATGTTTTCATTTATAATACTATTTTATGCCATGTCATCATCTTTTGCATTTATAATCAATTAATTTGATTTAAGGACAAAAACATAATTTGATATGGAAATCAAATTGTTATTTAGAAAATGCATGAGAACTTAGATTAAGCTAACCTAAACTCATATCTCACATCAAAATTGACTTGGATGTGTTTGATACACCTTAGATGTGTGTGAGATATTAGGATCATGAGTTAGGATCAAGGTGCATAGTTCTTGTACCTAGATGAGCCTAATTCTAATTGGGGATCATAGGGAAAGCTTGTGTACAAGTCATGTACATTTAGCTCTAAGATTGTGGTCCTAAATTAAAGGGTTTAAAATTATTTCAAAATTGATTTGAAAAACCTTGATGAAGCTTTTCTGGTGATAGCATTCATCATTGAGCAAAGTGATACAAAGATGAGTTAACTTTGAGCTATTTCAAAGACTTTTGAACTTTGTATCAAGATTTGAAAATGGAACTTATCTTCATAGAAAACTATTTTTCCGTGATAGTATATGTTATGAGGAATGTATCCTCAAAATTTCACAAATTTTTGAATTTTCTGTGATTTTCTAGAGGTTTCTGAATTTCGGGAAGGAAAAATTCAGAAATCTGTCCATCAATGTCTGGATCGGTCACTGGACCGATCCAGGGCTTTCCTGATCGGTCACTGGACCGATCCAGAGGAAGCCTGATCGGTCTGGTGACCGATCAGCGCGTGCCAACTTGCTGATTTTCGACTGTTTTGTCCGAAATTTCAGCTGGGAGTTGGTGTTTTGGATTTCTAAAGGCTTGAAACTCTCCAAGACATTGTTGGTGCAATGGTCAAGGGGGAGTTGACCTTTAGGGGGAGTTTTACCTATTAGTCAAGGGGGAGTTGACTTTTAGGGGGAGTTTTTACTCCTAAAGACTTGAGTGATATGGGATTATCACTAAGTTAATTGTTGACCTTAGTATCAAGGGGGAAATTAAGGGTTTCAATGAAAGGTATGGGACCTTCATTAGAAAGAAACTCTTGACCTTGAATCACTCTTTTTGATGTGTGTCAAAAAGGGGGAGAGTGTAGGTTTGGGGAGAATGTTCAAGGAAGAACATTAGAAAACCTAAGTTAGGTTATGGTTTTGTCAAACATCAAAAAGGGAGAGATTGTTGGTGCAACCTTAGGTCAAGGTTGACCTGGTTGACCCGACTCGAGTTGACCTGACTCGAGTTGTATTTTGATGTTTGACAAGAACAGAAGAGTTGTATTTTGATAGGAGATTGTTGGTGCAACCTTAGGTCAAGGTTGACCTGGTTGATCTGACTCGAGTTGACCTGACTCAAGTTGTATCTTGATGTTTGACAAGAACAGAAACTTGGGAGGTTGTGGGTGCAACCCTTGGTCAAGGTTGACCTGGTTGACCCGAGGTGAGTTGACTTGGCACGAAAAAGTCCAAGCAGGGAGCTTGGCACGGGAAAAGTCCAAGCAGGGAGCTTGGCACGGGAGAAAGTCCAAGTATGGAGACTTGGCACGGAGAAGTTCAAGTATGGGAACTTGGCAAGTGGAAGTCGGAGAGGGCTCGGTAGCTCGTTCTCCGGACTATGGTCAGAGAGGGCTCGGTAGCTCGTTCTCTAGATCGGATGTGGAAGTCGGAGAGGGCTCGGTAGCTCGTTCTCCGAACTAGGTCAGAGAGGGCTCGGTAGCTCGTTCTCTAGATCAGGAAGGCAGATGGAAAATCCTGGTGAGTGAAGCCAGGTGAAAATCCTGGTGAGTGAAGCCAGGTGAAAGTCCTGGTGAGTGAAGCCAGGTGAAAGTCCTGGTGAGTGACGCCAGGCAAGGGAAAGGCCTGGTGAGTGAAGCCAGGTGAAAATCCTAGTGAGTGAAGCTAGGTGAAAGTGAAAGTCCTGGTGAGTAAAGCCAGGCAGTGGGAAAAGTCCTGGTGAGTGAAGCCGGGCAAGGGAAAATCCAGATGGATCAAGGATGATCGGACATCTGGTGTTGAGAAGGTCAAGTAGGTCAAGGGAGTGACCGGATACTTGGCACGAAGAGAAAAGTCCAAGTGGGTCAAAGGGATTGACCGGACACTTGGTGGGGAGTCTTAGCAGGTCAAGGGAGTGACCGGATGCTAAGCATGATGTACCAACAGGTCAAGGTTGACCGGATGTTGGTGTGGGAGACTTGGGACTTGGTATTGGGAAAAACCAAGCTCTGGATCGATCTGGGGACCGATCCAGTGATACGGCTGATCGGTCTGGTGACCGATCAGTAACCAAACAGAATGGTTCTGTGGAAGACCGATCAGGAAGCAAACAGAAGAGAAGAAGGAGAAAGGCTGATCGGTCCAGGGACCGATCAGACTCCTCCTGGACCGATCAGCACATAGCCTGATCGGTCCAGGCTTAGCCTGATCGGTCCCCAAGACCGATCAGGGACAGTGTGGACCGATCAGGTTGGAGCATGATCGGTCCAGGACTAGCCGTTGTGAGTGACAACGGCTAGATCTCGGTCTTCTGTGTCTTCTTTTGCCTTCACAGGTTTGCAGGTTCAGCTATATAAAGAGTCGAGCGACTCTACAGGCTATTCTTCTTGCTTCTGCAAGTTCTTCCAGGTTTCTTCTGCGAGCTTTGCTGAGCTCATACTTCTTGAAGCTTCGCGTGAGCTTCCTCGACTTCTTCGACTGGTTTCAGCTGCTGCTGTGATTCTGTGAAGTTGGTGCTTCATCTACAGATTTTAGTCGACGACGAGAAGGCAAGCAAGAGTTGTTACATTCATCTTTATATTTGTATCTTGCTGTGCTTCTTGTACTTGTACTCTGATCTTGCTGTTGCAAGAGTTTGTGGTGAGGTTTCTCCACCCAGAAGGAGTTCTTATTAGCCGGTTTTCCGGGGACTCATCCACCGACGGATTGATAGGCTTCGTCCACCTTACGGACACACCGAGGAGTAGGAGTTTCATCTCTGAACCTCGTTACATCGCTGCGTCTAAGGTTTGATCTTCTCGTTCTCGTTTCTATTATATTATTTCCGCTGCGCTAACCTAATTCGTAGGAAGAAACGAGAAATTTGAGTCGGCTATTCACACCCCCCCTCTCTAGCCGCAATCCATCGATCCTAACAGATAGGGCTGTAAACGTGCCAAGTCAAGCTGAGCTTTGGGGTGTCCAAGCTTATTTGATAAGGCAACCGAGCCAAGTCAAGCTGAGTCGAGCCGAGCTTAAAATGAACCATGCTTTTAAAATGAGTGTTCAAGCTTGGCTTTTGTTTATTTTTGATGAGCTTGAGCTTGTTTGAAGCTTGGCTTGAGCTTGGTTCGCTTAGATGTTATCGAACTCTCAATTCAAGTTTGACTTGAGCTTGGTTTGAGCTTGGTTCGAGCTTGGTTTGTTTAGATATTATCGAGCTCTTAATTCAAGCTTGTTTGATTGTTTAAAACTTTTAGTTGTTTGATTGATTATTGAACTTGATAATTTAAATTTATTTATTTATTTTATTTTATTATTTATTTAGTATATTGAAAATAATTTTATTAATGAATATGGTTCATGAACATTGTTCATGAACGTTGTTCACGAACATTGTTCACGAACATTGTTCACTAACGTAAACGAGATGAATACATATGTGTTCAAACTTGTTTGTTTAGTTTAACGAGCTGTTCAAGTTTGTTTGTTTAATTAATCTTGTGTATATTGAATGAACATAAATAAGCTCTTACCAAGCCGAACACCAAGCTTGTTCACGAACGCTTAGTTCATTTACAACCCTATTTGTCGATATTCCTTTGTGTCAAAACAATATACCACCCAACCACTGCTATGCAAGAAAAATTTATGAGGAATTCTCCAACGAACACCTATAATTCTAACCCCATCTACGGCTAGATGTTGTCCCATGAGCAACCAACTAGACTGAAATCCATCGCGTCCTCCATGCCATTAATGTCATCATAGTCACAAGATATTCTTTCTCCTATGACTTAATATTGATCAAGTCACAAAGTAAGCTTTGTCTTCTTGTTGTCTTTGAAAAGCTTTGCCCAAGACTGCCCACCAACAGTTGTTGTTCCGTTAGCTTCAGCCTGACAGTTGTCCATAGCCGGAATTGGCTAATTTCTTGCCAGAACTTCCTCCTCCACCATCGATGGCTGATTTGCTTCAACTTGTGCTTGATCTTGAGGAGGCTTAGTTGACCCATGTGGCATGTTAGCCACATCAGCTGCATTGTCCACCTCATCTTGGTGTTCTTAATCAATGTGCTCGCGTCCAACCATGTTGGAGGCTTGGACCACTACCTCATCATGATTTGGCGTGTCCCTATCACAACCATCATTGAATTCATTTTCTGCCAAGTGTGCTACAACCTCCATTTTGGCAAATCTAAATTCTTCAAATGACAAAGCATGTGGGCCCTTGGTGAGACTCAAAGGAGAATATTTAAGGTCTTTTTTCTTCTTTCCCATCTTAATGTTTCCACGTGGAGATTCAAACTAAGAATAGTAAAACCAAAGTCAATCCAAATCGAATGAAAGAGAAACGTGTAACCATCAATTTGGAAGCACTGCCAAGTAAAATGTGTGATCCTCGTCAAAACCAAATCATAAATGCTACCAAAGACTTCCAATTAAGCACCACTCTAATTAAATGTATATCCGCTACATTAACAACCCCCTAGTGTCAGCCCCACGGATATGGAGGGAGGTACATGCAGGTACACAAGCGTCAGGCGCATTATGGGGTAAATTCCAGGTTATCAGTTCTTGAGAATCGCCCCCTGGCTATTACACTAAAGATGTCGTGCGCCCACCGTCTATGTTACATCTTGGGGGCAACACCACTCTAATTAAAGCTAGTATCTTTGTAATTAATTCTCATTAATGTCGAATAATTGCTTTGAGAAATTCCTTCTATGGAACTTGCCGACCTAAATTTTCATAGAATTTGAAAACGCCGACAAACCTCCTGCGATGTGTGAAGCAATGGGAATTTAACTGATCGAGACCTTCCTCTGGGCACCAGTACAGAGGAGAAGTAGGGTGGAGGAAGAAAACCGAGAAACAAGGAGAGGAGGAAGGAACAGGTGTACCGAATAGATGAACTGTATCACCGGTGAGAAAACAACCCCTATGCCAAAGAAGAACATTCCGATATAGCTAGTAGGATATTCTCTTCACTCTCCAAATCTCTCATATATATTACTTCGACAATTTGTATACTAGGATTGTTAATGTATGACAATTATCAATGGCAATTTTCCAAAGGGTGCACCTAAGGTTTCCAAATGCCCAAAAGACATAGACACATGGAAACATGATCGTTAAAGCACCCGACACAATTTGTTTTTCAATTATTTCATATAAAAATAAAAAAAATAATTCTAAAATTATCAAGCACCACTAATATTTCTCAACAACGGCGCTAATTTAATTATGACAATTTTATGTATCAAATAATCATTGAAATCTCTCTCTACACTAATATAATATAGAGAATGATTCAGATCGTTTCTCACAATGATTGTAGCCGGCGATTGATAAATCCTAGTATCAATTTATTATTGGTTTGGGGGTTGGGCTTTAAGTTGTTAAACCTAAGGACATCAAGAGAAACCTAATTGAACTAATTATGAATAGAAAATTTGCTAACTACAAGCATGATGAAAGTAACGGAGGCATAATCAAACTATCTACGATCATAAAGCAATTCATGAAAATGCAAGCACAGAAATCTAATCAAGTGTCTATTGCATCAAATAGGAGATCAATGAAACTAACTACAAATTCAAATCAGCTTACAAAATTAGAAAGCAAGTAATCTAACCTAGCCTAACTACTATTGAACACAAATCAAATACAAACAGCACCTATCAATTAATCAACTATAGAATAACTAATCAAGTATGCCAGAATGGAACAAAACATGCATCCATCAAATTCTTCACTCAAATGGAAAAGGAAAACAACAATGAATGAATTTATGAATCTAAATGAAGCTTACAACTCAAGCTAGAGCATCCCCTAGCTCGTTTCAGATCAGATCTGTAGCGAGGAGGAAGATCGACGATGGATTAAAGGGCCTCTGATGATGGCGATTGCGAATGGGAATAGAGATGGATCATTGGAGCTTGAATGGAGTGGAAAGGAAA
This sequence comes from Zingiber officinale, assembly GCF_018446385.1. Classification (NCBI taxonomy): domain Eukaryota; kingdom Viridiplantae; phylum Streptophyta; class Magnoliopsida; order Zingiberales; family Zingiberaceae; genus Zingiber; species Zingiber officinale. Next base: position 155,803,614 of record NC_055988.1, on the reverse strand, counting down.
GGAAAATCCCTTAATCCCAGTGGTGGAGGACGAAGTGGCAACACTCTGCTTCTTCTTCGTGCATCTTCTGTTCAAAATCGTGATCTCCTAGCTAGCACTATAGCTTCTCCTTTAAATTTGATCAGATTTGCATTGACGGCCTCCCGATCTAGATCAAGGGTTGTGAGCGCCTCAAATCTAATCCAAAGGCTCCGATCTTCATCAATGGTTTTGATCTCAACTCCCTTCAATCAAATGGTTCTCAGATGAACAGTCCAGCTCGCCCTAGCCTTAAGCTCAATTTGGATCTATCTAACTCGAGTTCATAACCCCTTTGATTGTCTATTGATCTTGCAGGAAGAACGGGGGCCCCCTTTGAGGGAAGTCAATGACACGTGGATGTCAAAGGTCAAATGGACGATCGGAAAAGGGGGATCGACTGGCCGAACGGGGTCTAAGCAGAAGCAAAGGCAACCCGACGGGGAATCGGGTCTCCGACGCTCATGGTGAACAGAGTCGCCTGGCCGATCGGGTAGCCCGCTCGGCCGAGGCTTGAAGCATCGATATTGTAAACCGTTGGAGCCAAGCACCCGGTCGGACCGATGCCTACGTCCGGTCGGATCGATGCTTGCCGAGCGGATGGATACTCGGCTTGGGGAAAAAGAAGACAGACAGAGGGAACATTGGGGAACAACTTTTTCTGACAGCAGGCATGTTTGACGACCAGGCCATACGCAGAATCGTACAATGGAAGGTTTTGTTGTCCCATCGGAGAGGTGATCAGACTGTCGTAGTATGGTGTCAGGCATGTTCCTCTGACAAGCCCATACTACGGTATGGGAAACGACACGTATACACCTTGGTAAGTGTGCACAAGCCTCCTCACAGCTCTATATAAGAGCCCTCATACTTCAACGAAGGTACGCGATTACGCATTCTCGCATCTTCAGAGCCACTTCATAGTTTCCTCTTGCCTGACTTGAGCGTCGGAGGGTTGTCGCCGGGAACCCCTTCCCGGCCCGACTTCTTTGCAGGTTCGCCGGAGATCCCTACGACCGGCCGGAGATCCACGTCATCAGTTCGGAGAGCGCAACGTGCCCAGCGTCCGTTGATTCAGCGTTCGGACAGGATCAAATTGGCGCCGTCTATGAGAACGCACCTGCATCCGAGCGAAAGCAATGGACGAAGCTGGACGACCGCATACGGTGATGCTCTCCATGGAGGAGCTCGACGCTCTGATCGAGGCAAGAGCCGCTAAGCTTGTGGAGCAACAGAGACAGAAGACGCAAGCCGAGCGGATGGAGCAACAAGCGACGTCAGTGTCAGGAGGCCGAGCGGAAGCACGGCAAGCCCCGGTTCCATTTCATCGGGCACTATTTCGTACGCCTCCTGAAGCCGCAACAGTTAACCGTGATCGAGGATCTTCGTCCGACGAGGAGCCTTTGCGAGACAACAGAAAATGCAAGGCCCCCCGAACGGATGCATCCCCCGAGCGGATCAATCGGCAATTTTCAGAGGCCATCCTGCGGGACCCTCTACCAAAGCACTATGTGCCCCCGGCGATCGGTGAGTACAACAAAACCACCGACCCGGATGATCATTTGGATAAGTTCGACAACACAACTACCCTACATCAATACACGGATGGAGTAAAGTGCCGGGTGTTCCTTACCACCCTCTCGGGATCGGCGCAACAGTGGTTTCGGAGACTGCCGGACGGATCCATTACAAGTTTCAAGGAATTCCGCACAGTCTTCCTCCATCATTTTGCAAGCAGCCGGCGTTATTAGAAGACTAGTGTTAGTCTATTCGCCATCAAGCAAGAGCCCAGGGAGCCGCTCAGAGCTTACATTCAGCGATTCAACCGGGTGGCCATGGATATCCCAACGGCCACCTCAGAAACGATGATGAATGCGTTCACGCAAGGCCTCGTGGATGGTGATTTCTTCCGGTCACTCATTCGGAAGCCGCCCCGAGACTACGATCATATGTTACACCGGGTCAACGAGTACATTAATGTGGAGGAAGCCCAGGCGGCCCGAAGAAAAGAAGTTCCAACTGAGCGGTTAGCACCTGCCGAGCGGAAGCCTGTCAATCGCCAGGAGCCGCCCATAGGACCGAGGGTCGAAGCAGTCCACCCTCACCACGCGAGGTCCCAAGCAGTCCAAGAGGTAGCTGGCGAGCGGCCCAAACCTAAGAAGAAGGTATGGACCCCTATGTTTTGCTCGTTCCACCGGACCGACACGTATAACACAAGAGATTGCCGGAGCCTTTCCCTGATCGCCCACCCCGCTCCTCGGAGTAGCCATCGTCGCTCACCATCATCCGACAGGCGAAAGCAACACCATGAGGCCGATCGGCGTATATCCGACAGGCGAAAGGAACAGTCTCCCGAGCGACATCATCCTCAGAGGCACGAGGACTATCCCCGGGTGTCTAGGGAGCGGCCAAGGCCGTCCGCTCGGGAAGAAGAAAATAGAAGCAACACGTCCCGCGGCGAAATCAACATCATCGCTGGCGGGCCGACCGGAGGAGACTCCAACAGAGCACGGAAGGCAAGTGTCAGGCAACTCCAGATCCATGCGGTCGGCTGCAGCCAAGAACGGGCGAGCGGACCCGAAATCAGTTTCGGGCCCAGGGACTTGGAGGGAGTCGAAGTGTCACATGACAACGCTCTCCTCATCACACCGGTAATAGCTAACTACACTATTCACCGCGTTTTCATCGATACAGGAAGCTCGGTCAATATTATATTTAAAAAGACTTTCGACCAACTGCAAATTGATCGATCCGAACTGCTGCCCATGACAACCCCCCTCTACTGGTTTACGGGCAATGAAGTTCTGCCGGTCGGACAGGTCCGACTGGCTATTTCGCTGGGAGAGGAGCCACTCAGAAGGACGCGGACTGCCAACTTCGTCGTGGTCGACTCTCCTTCAGTATACAGTGTTATTTTGGGGCGACCGGTGCTCAGCGAGTTACGAGCGGCCGTCTCCACCTTCCACCAGAAAATCAAGTTCCCGGTGGAAGATAAAGTGGGAGAAGTACGAGGAGACCAGCTGGCAGCTCGGCGATGCTACATCGAGATGGTCCGAGCTGAAGCTAATTCAGCTCGGAAGACACCACGGATCGAGGTGAACGCCATAACCGAAAAATCACCCTCTTTGGTTTATGAAGAAAAAGAGGAAGTGCAGATTCACCCGACCCGATCGGAGGCCACCACATTCATTGCAGCCGATCTGGAGGCAAGCCAGAAAGAGGAAGTGATCAAATGTCTCCAAAGAAACTGTGATATCTTCGTTTGGTCGACGCATGAGCTGCCTGGAATTTCGCCAAGTATAGCGCAACACGAGCTCCACGTCCGACCGGACACTCGGCCGGTGAAGCAAAGGAAGAGGGACTTCAGCGCCGAACAAAATGCCATCATCCGAGCAGAGGTCGAGAAGCTCCTGGAGGCCGGCCACATACGCGAGGTACAGTTCCCGAGCTGGCTGGCGAACGTGGTACTAGTCTCCAAGTTGGGCAACAAGTGGAGAGTTTGCATCGATTTTCGGGATCTCAACAAAGCATGCTCAAAGGATTTTTATCCTCTGCCCCGGATCGATCAACTGGTGGACTCCACAGCCGGCTGCGAGTTGATATGCATGCTCGACGCCTATTAGGGCTACCATCAAGTGTCGCTCGCTCGAGAAGATCAAGAGAAGGTCAGCTTCGTTACAGCCGACGACACTTACTGCTACAATGTGATGCCGTTCGGACTGAAGAACGTGGGAGCAACTTACCAGCGCTTGATGAACAAAGTGTTCAAGGAGCATATCGGGCGAAATTTGGAAGTGTACGTGGATGATATTCTCATCAAATCCGTTCGAGCGGCCGATCTCTTTAAAGACATGGAGAAGACTTTCCGAACGCTGAGGAAGTATGGAGTTAAGCTCAACCCTCAGAAATGTCTATTCGGAGTAAAAGGCGGGCGTTTCTTGGGCTATATAGTGACCGACCGGGGCATCGAGGCAAATCCCAGCAAGGTGAAAGCATTACAAGATATGCCGCCCCCAAGAAATCTGAGAGAAGTACAGCGCTTGACCGGTCGGATAACAGCATTGTCAAGATTCATCTCAAAGACGGCCGATCGGAGCCTCCCGTTTTTCAAAATCTTGCGCAAAGCTACTAAGTTTCATTGGGATGAAGAATGCGATCGGGCGTTTGAAGAACTGAAGACATATCTGAACTCTCTGCCCGTGCTCGCCAAGCCAGCTGTAGGTGAGCCGCTCTGTATTTATTTATCTTCAACCGAGCAGGCAGTAGGCTCGGCATTAGTAAGGACGAGCGGAGAAGAACAACCAGTGTACTTCTTGAGCCATATTTTAAAAGACGTTGAATCTCGCTACACTGGCTCGAGAAGCTGGCTTTTGCTTTGGTCCTCGCCGCTCGGCGACTTCGTCCTTACTTCTTGGCACATACAATTATCGTCCGGATAAATAGCCCATTGGGAATAGTGCTGTTGAACCCAGAAGCGTCCGGCCGGCTCATCAAATGGACAACGGAGTTGAGCGAATTTGACATTCAGTATCAACCTCGCTTGGCGATAAAGGCGCAGTCCTTGGCAGATTTTGTCACCGAAGTGCAAAAGCCAGAGCCCGAAGCTATGTGGAAAATATTTGTGGACGGATTGTCCACTCGGCTCGGGAGCGGGATTGGCGTGCTATTACTCTCTCCCCAAGAAGAAAGGATGCACTTATCCGTCCGGCTGGACTACAAAGCCACCAATAATGAAGCGGAGTATGAGGCGCTCATAGCCGGCTTGCAAGCCGCCCGCGATGTTGGGGCCGGTCGGGTGACGCTCCATTCCGACTCTCAGCTTGCTGCCCAACAGCTTTCGGGCACTTTTGAAATTAACAACGCTTGGCTCAAACTCTACGCTGAAGCCTTCGAAAAGCTCAAGGCCAACTTCAGTGAAGTTATTATCCAGAAGATATCCTGAGCGGAAAACCAGGCGGCAGATGAGTTAGCCAAACTCGCAAGTTCAATATCACCGGTCGTTATCCAGCAGCCAATCGAACAAGTATACTTGGTGGCGCACATCGACTGAATGGAGGGTCTCGCATTCCCGAGTGATTGGAGGACAACCATCATGGAGTTTCTGCGCTCGGGTGCAACATCGTCCGACCAGGAGGAAGCCCATCTATTAAGAAGGAGAGCCGGCCGGTTCACACTCGTTGGAGACCAGCTCTACAAGAAGGCTTTCTCCCGCCCACTGTTGAAATGTGTGAGCTCGGAAGACGCGGCGTACATCCTCCAGGAAGTGCACCAAGGATCGTGTGGGGGACATCCGGGCGGACGATTGCTGGCTAGGAAGATCCTGTTGGCCGGGTACTTCTGGCCAACGCTGCAAAAAGATGCCGCTCGGACCGTCGCGACGTGCCTCTCCTGCCAGAAATACCACAACTTCTCCCACCGACCGGCAGAGGAGATGAAAGCGTCTACGGTATCCTGTCCGTTCGATCAGTGGGGAATGGATATCATAGGTCCATTCCCTATAGCGACCGGTCAGCGGAAGTTTCTACTGGTGGCGGTCGACTACTTTTTCCAAATGGGTGGAGGCCGAGCCACTGGCCAAAATCACCGAGCAGATGGTCAAAAAGTTTATCTGGCAGCATATAATCTGTCGGTTCGGCATTCCGCGCCGACTCATATCTGATAACGGACGACAATTCATCGGGAAGCAGCTCGAAGAATGGTGCAAAAGTTATGGCATTGAACAACACTTCACTTCCGTGGCGTATCCCCAGAGTAACGGCCAAGCGGAAGTAACCAATAGAGAAATACTCAGAATTCTTCGGGCTCGGCTCGACCACATTGGAGGAAGTTGGGTGGACGAGCTACCAGGCGTCTTATGGGCTATCCGCACGACTTCAAAGGAAGGAACGGGCGTCACGTCGTTCCATTTAGTGTACGGCGGTGAAGCGGTTATCCCGGTTGAAGTTGGCGTAGAGTCCGCCCGGATCCAGAACTATGATGACGACAATGCCGAGCGGAGGAACATGGAGCTGGACTTAATTGACGAAGAACGAGCCAAGGCGTCCGTTCGGCTGATGGCGTACCAGCAGAGGATGAAGCAGAATTACAACCGGCACGTGATCCCCAGAGCGTTCCAGGTCGGCGACCTAGTGTGGAAAAAAGTAAAGCTGGTCGGCGATGTTGGCAAGCTGGAAGCTCCTTGGGCGGGTTCCTTCAAAGTCATCGAAAAGCTCCGCTCGGGTGCTTATTATTTGGAAGATGAAGATGGACGGCGGCTCGATCGATCATGGAGCGCAAATCATCTCCAGCCGTACTGAGCTGGGTGAGAGGTGCGCTGATGAAATTCATTGTGTATCTCTTGGTCGCCTGTGTTCTTTTAATGCAGGAAGCAAAATGATAACGCATTTGGCAATCTTCGCCGAACGGCAATGTTGAAATTAGCCTTAAAGGTCGTCGAGCTCCGACGTTAAATATCGAGAGTCGAGCCGGCGACTATAAACCCTCCGAGCGGAAGGCCATCGAGCTCCGACGTTAAAAATAGAGAGTCGAGCCGGCGACTATAAACCCTCTGAGCGGAAGTCCGTCGAGCTCCGGCGTTAAAAATCGAGAGTCAAGCCAGCGACTATAAACCCTCCGAGCGAAAGACCGTCGAGCTCCGACGTTACATATCGAGAGTCGAGCCAGCGACTATAAACCCTCCGAGCGGAAGACCGTCGAGCTCCGACGTTAAATATCGAGAGTCGAGCTGGCGACTATAAACCCTCCGAGTGGAAGACCGTCAAGCTCCGATGTTAAAAATCGAGAGTCGAGCTGGCGACTATAAACCCTCCGAGTGGAAGACCGTCGAGCTCCGACGTTAAAAATCGAGAGTCGAGCCGGCGACTATAAACTCTCCGAGCGGAAGACCGTCGAGCTTTGACGTTAAAAATCGAGAGTCGAGCCGGCGACTATAAACCCTCCGAGCGGAAGACCGTCGAACTCCGACGTTAAAAATCGAGAGTCTAGCCGGCGACTATAAACCCTCCGAGCGGAAGACCGTCGAGCTCCGACGTTAAAAATCGAGAGTCGAGCCGGCAACTATAAACCCTCCGAGCGGAAGACCATCGAGCTCCAACATCAAAAATCGAGAGTCGAGCCAGCGACTATAAACCCTCCGAGCGGAAGACCCACTACAACAAAAATATTAAAAGACAACGGTTAAAAACCGTTGTCGTAGGCTCTTTAAAACCGTTGTAATTGGCAGTGTTGTTAAATGTGCGGTAAAAGACAACGGTTTAAAACCGTTGTCTTTGATCACATTAGACAACAGTCATGCAACGGATTTAAAGCGTTGTCTTTTAATACCAATGACAACAGTTCTACAACATATAAAACTGTTGTAATTGTTAGTTTTGCAATAATTTTGATCGCAGATATGCTTTTGACAACAAATACACTGTTGTCTTTCTTCCAAATTTAGTTTTAAACCATTGTCTTTGCATACTTTTCACAACGGTTAAAAAATTGTTGTCTATGTTGATTAGAAAATGCATCACGAATAGATAAAATAATTTTTTTGCACACAAACCTGTACAACATATATACATTCACAAAACCATTGGCAACATATATACATTCAGTTGCGTTTTATACATCTTGTCTCAACCAAAAACTGGTACAACATATATGTACATTCACTTAAGTTAAGTTTATAAACTTCTACAATTACTACAAGCTAAGCTATCCAAACATGACCATAAGTTCATGACAACCACAAAATTAAGTTTATCGAACCATAACCATGCAAATTAACTTATCCGTTTCTGAATAGATCAAGTGATCAGGATGTGCAACAATCTTCACGTACTGGTCCTTTTTCTGCATACAAAACTTCATAGACTTAGCTTGCAAACCCAGCTTTATCCCTTTTCTAAAAATAAACGTCCTGGAGATTACTTTCCTTCAGGATGAAAAGAAGAAAAAAAATATTAATATGAAAAGAAGAAAACCTCCTAATAAGTTGAGACTTAGCCAATATCCATGATCATGATAGAGGTTTGAATACTTAAATTTAGTCCCTCAAGTTTCATTTGAATCAATGAAACCTTTGGTATTTGGTTAAGTACTCACTATGGTCCTTCTCTAGACCGAACCTGGATTCGGAAGCTTGACCCATTATTTCAATGAACTACATGAGTTAAAAAAAAACAAAAAACACAACAGAAGCTAAAATGTTAAAAGACAACATATTTTATTTATGAATATGCAAAGATATGATAATTTAGGTTTTACCTTTATGTTTTGCATCAGTCGTTGACCTTATGTAGGGCAACACCGAAACAACTTCCAAGTAAATTGCAAGTACTAACAATGGACAAGGCAGAATCTACAATTATAGAAAAAAAATTATTAGATCTTGTAAAAACAATCATATAAATAAAAGAAATGTTTATTAGATCTTGTAAAAACATGCAAGTTATTTATGATCAAAGGAGACAAGTTTCAAAATCTTGGACAATTCACATCAGCAGGTTAAAACTGGAACCAGTCACTAATCTTGTCTGGTAGGATTGGATGGACTCTAGTTAACCTAAAATTTTCACAAGTTTAACTTGGAAAGAATAGTCAAACCTTCAAATGAAACCACAATCCAGATTTTTCAATACAGGGGTCCTAACAATTTATAAGGTATGGCACAAATCACGAAAAAACTTAAGAGCACTGCCCAACTTACCCACAGATATCGCAGTTGTACTCCTCTTATATTTGTACATTTGGACATAGAATAGGATATCTCAATTACAATATTAATCATTGGAGAACTAAAATATTAGTTACGTATATATAAACAAGTACTTACACATGAGAAAGGGAATGAACAAGCTCCTGCAGGAAATCAGTAATAAATCCATTTTCATCCATTAGCACATGGTAATGAGTGGGCCAGGTTGTACCCTATGAAATTACAAACACCAATATAAGAAAAACTTGAATTACTTATAACTCTTGAAATATTGAATTTATTTAGACAAATGGCAGAATTTAATCCACAAAGCAAGTTCCTGTCAAGAACATTGATAATTTAATTTTGAAAATATACCTAGTAATTCACAAAGCAGGTACTTGTAAAAAAGAAAGCACCCAAATAAAATCCACACCGACCAAGAATGCTAAAAATTTATAAATGTAAAGGCTTTAAATAGAGTACAACTTTTGAAACACAGAGCTTACAATCATGCCAGCATTAGAGCACATGTAGAAGTCATAATTCCTTGGATGACAAATTTGGTTAAAAATAATTGTCCCTGCATTTAAAACTCCATGGGAAAAAGTAATGTCAAAACATACAATGCGCTTCATATTTGTGCATTTGCGCATGTCATGTATGAGGCTTGAAACATCACGTCGAGCTAAAAAATTAACAACAACCCAACGGGTGATTTGAGACGGCTCTATCAATTTCTGAAAGAGGTATATATTTTAACTACAATAATAAACTCATTGAAAGAAAAAAAAAACACCTTTTGGTTAAAATTTCATCTCCCCCTTGATGGAATAAAGTCCTCTCCATTGCCAACTCTGAGCTGTAGCATTTGCTTTTGTCATAAATAACCTCAAATAATACGTAAAAATATAAATACAAAACATAAAACCATACCCGGGGAGGTTGCAATACTATGGCTTCTATTTGAGTAAAAGCAGTGGCAATGCTAACGCTACATGCATGTAGGAGTGGGTGAGCATCATAATTATTGAATCTCAAAGCCTATCTATCATCCAAGGATAAGCATGAAAAAATAGCATACATGTCATACCAACAAAACCAATCTTAAAGATCGACACATACCTCATTGAGGACACTTATTCATTCATAAGGCGTCAGCCTTGACTTTTCCACCGGGGAAGCTTGTTGAAATGTTGACAGTGATTTGGTATATCTTTGCAGTGAAACTAAGGAGCATAACTGAATAGTTTGCCAAATTTGTTAGGATAAAAATAAAGGTTCTTTCAAAAAAAATTTAAAAAAAGTGAAGTAGAATGAGCTCAAAAACCTCAAAGGGCACATATGATGGTCCTTTTGGTTTTCCAACATTTAAGCAAGGAAAATCAGCAGAGTAACACAATTGAATTCTCTGTTGTCACAGAAAATAATCATAAACAATTACTTCAATTGTATATGAATTTTCATTTCCATTTCTCAAAGGAAGGAAGCAAGACCAATTCCAACCTTGAGGCAGATACAACACCATTATACAAATACTAATGGTTTTCATAAAGCAAGATTAGTTCCAAACATAAGCAGAGAAAAAGGAGAATTCTGCAGTTCCAAGCAATAAATTCTTATCGCCAAAGGAAGAAACACAGAAGTTGTACAAACTCACATTTATATAAAAGCAGCTTCTCCTAGTTCTTAAAATAATGCTTCATTACATATGCTTCAAAAATTCAAAGATTCTTATAAACCAATTGATTGCAAAATGCTGACAAATAATGAAACAACACAACCTGGAAAAACTCACATTTCATCTTTGCAAGCCTTGTCACTTACCCCAATGATTTTAAATATGTTTAATAAAATTATTTTTTAAAAAAAATCACTTTTCCAAACAAAACCTAGGTGAGACATACCTTTCGCTCATCCTCACTGCCTCCATGTTCTTACTCATAATTGCTGCCATCCTCACTGCCTCCATGTCCTAACTCAAGGAAGTAGGAAGTTGGTACACTTTTTAAGGTTAGATGAGACAAGAAGGCTTATTCATTTGTTACAAAGTTGTTCAGCTGTTCCTCTAAAGGAAGGTGAAGCGAAACCATCACAATCAAATGCTTCCTCCGTTTGCATCTATGAATTAATTGTAGCAACTTGAGTAAAAACCTTTCTTGAAAAAACCAAAGAGTTGCTAATCAATTCACAGATCAAATAGAGATCCAAGAAATCTCAGAACTTCTTGTTTTAAAAGCAAACAGAACATGAAGTCAAAGGTTTTCTTTAGTTTTGATTGCAATCTTAGATTAATACGATTGCCTAAGGAAAAGGGAAAACAAAATTGAAATAGGAAGAGGTTGTTTGGCGAGATCAAAGATTATTCGATCTGTGAACATGTACAAAGAATAGCAATAAAGTAATTTGGGGTAGAGAATTTGAGATCGGCATATAATCAAACACCTTTGATGCATCTTGTTAGTTACCAGCACTGGTCCATCTCCCACGTCCGCGGCTGCCGTCGGCCGGCGTAGAAGGAATACAACGATCAGGAAGAATGGAACGACCTCCATCTCCGATCGGAGACGAGGACCCCTCGATCATACTCGGTGCGCTTGTCCGGGTCGGAGAGCGTCTTGTAGGCCGCGTGGATCCACATGAACTCGTCAGCCAGTCCGCCGCGACCACAGCGTCCGGGTGGCATGCGCCGGCGAGCCTCCAGTAAGCCACCATGATCTTGAGCCCCGATGTGGCAGCGGCGACGCCAGCACGTCGTACATCGTGCCGGGGCTGAGGGTGAAGTCGGGGGCACCGAAACGGCAGTGCGAACGGGAATCTGGCGATGGCGATGAGAAGAGGGGGAAAGAGGAGGAGGGAGCCCCTAAAATCCCTCCTCTCACCCCTTCTGAAGGTTTCGGTAGGAAGGTCGGGGGGGGGGGGGGGGAGAGAGAGATCGTATGAGGAGAGGGATTTAGGGTTCGGGAAGGCTAAGGGGGAAAATAGGGTGCCAAAAAATTTTCGGAGGGAATGCAAAACACTGCCACAACAAAAACTGTGAAGGGAAAAAACGGCGAAAGAAAAAAGTCAAAGACAACGGTTTTAATAAACCGTTGTCTTTGACCCCCTAAGAAAGCACTTAAAGACAACAGTTTTAGAAAACCGTTGTAAAATGTGTTGTTGATTTTACAAAAAGTCGCTCAACGACAATAGTTTTTACAAAACTGTTGTCTTTTGTTTTTTTTGAAAGCTCAAAGACAACGGTTTTGCCAAAAACTGTTGTCTTTAACCAAATTAACAACACTTCCTTCTAAAACTGTTGTCGTAGGGGTGTTGTCTTTTAACATTTTTGTTGTAGTGACCGTCGAGCTCCAACGTTAAAAATCGAGAGTCGCGCCAGCGACTATAAACCCTCCGGCCGGAATAAGGGAATAAAGAGGACTTGTAAGCAAGTACCCAAAAGTACTCGCCGTCAACACCGTCTATACTGGCCGATCGGCCATGTACCCAAAGGTACTCCGTCAACATCCAGACAACAACCTCATCTATCGAAACAAGAATATATTCAGCCGAGCGGACTAGCTACGCAAAATACTTCGCAAAAAATCCTTTTCGAACGCAAGAGAGATGTGACAAGAGGCGAGCGGACAACATGCGTATTGATTAGCGAAAGAAAAAAGGCAAGAAAAAGGATAGCATATCAGAGAAATTAAGGCCGGGCGGTCGAATTACAAAAATGGATAAGTTTTTGGCCGAGCGGTCGAGTTACATATAAACTTCTACTCAAGAAAATCATAAATCTCCTGGGGGATGTTGCCGAGGAGCGCCGCTTGATCTTGGGCCGGAATGAGGACGGAGTCGGCAAGATGACCCTTGGACTTCAAGTAAGTTGTGGTGGCGGTCATAGCGAGCTCGAAGGCGTTGTACATCCGTTCGCAGACTTTCTCCGAGAATACTTCCGAGCGGATGTAATTCAGCCTCAGGGCTGCGACTCGGCCAGGCTCAACGTCTTGATATTCCTTGAAGGCCGCTTGGGAGGCTGCGAGGGACTCCTGCAAAGTCTTCAATTCTCCTTTATATTTGATCACCTTGGCCGAGTGGCTCGTCTTCTCGTCGTCTAGCTGCTCCATCAGCTCCTTGACTCGCTGCTCCAGGCCCCGAGCCTCAACATTCTTCTTCTCCAGATCGGAGATAGCCGTTTTCTTCCGCTCGATGGCCAGACTTATCTTGCGATCCAGTGATTTGTTCAGCCGATCAAGTTCGGCTAAAGTGTGAGCCTGGTCGGCCGTCTTCTTCCGTTCGGCCTCCAACAAGTCTTGGGTCTTTTTGAGCTCCTTCTACAGCTCGGCATAAGATGGACCCTGGGAAGGCACACCGCCTGAACTCTTCAACCTTTTTAGCTCCTCGTCCACCATGGCGAGCCGATTGGAGACAGCAATCTCCTCCACCCACCTCTGACAAAAGAAAGATTGTTAATAGGCGATCAGAAAGAATGCGCAAAGGACTTAGAGAAAATAGACTTACCCCCGTGGCCTGCTGCATGTGGCTGTTGGCCAGATTGCTGAGGGGAATCATTGCGACGCGCGCCCGAGCGTCAGCCCACATCTCGGCTAAGGGCCCCTTCATTGTGATCATGTGCTCGGGCGCGGTCAGCCGAGCGGCCTCGGGCATTAATTCCTCGGTGGGGAGATGCAAAGAAACTCGGATGGTGCGGTGCCGACCGGGGGTCATCTGGGCGGAAGCCGGGGAAGGATCGGAGGCCGGCGCCGAAAACTGGGACAAAATTGTTGAACGTTGGACTTGGCGAGGAGCGGGCGGAAGGGAGCTGACGAGTACAACCTCCAAGGGGTCCGCGGACGCATCCAATTGGGAGGGGGTCCGATTGAACAAAATAGCCTCCACAGCTGGAGCCTTGCCTCGGGAATCAGCGGTGGTCCCCTCGGTGGGATGGACCGCAGATGTAGCCGAGCGGAGTGGTGTCTCCATGCGGCGCCTCTTTTGACGAAGGGGGCGCTCCTCCTCCTAAGCCGAGCCTTCATCCCGGACGGAAGGCTCTCGACTAGCAGTTGCGCCAGCCGCTGGCTCTGGGAGAGAAGCCTGAGTGGCCGACTCCCCAGCATTTGTCTCGCTCTCTCCTTCGTTAGAGCCGACCGGCTGGATGCCGAGCGTCTCCATCTCTTTGGCCATCGCGGCCTCGAGCGCCGCCGCCTTCCTCTTCAAAATTCCAGCCATCACCGACTCCATGACAATGTTCGCTGCAAAGGAAAAAAGAGAAAATCAGTCAGCAATCAAGGCAAATGTACAAGTAAGGTTCTTACCGAAGCCGCTCGGAAGGGGGGTCCTGATCGGACTCAGGCCAAATATGTACATGACCCCTTAGGGTAAGAATTTGTTGATGTCAAATTTCAGACCGACCAGCATGTTGGCAGCGTGAAGATACTCCGGTCGAGTTTTGAACCTTTTGAGCTCTGGTGAAGTTGGTGGTCCGATCTGCCACTACGTTCGGAAGGAGGCCCACTCGGGCATACGAAGGTAGTAGTAGAATTCTTTCCAATGCTTATTGGAAGAAGGCAGTTTATTGAAGAAAACCAAACCGGGCTGAGCCTGGAACATATATGTGCCCGGCTCGGACTGCTTAGGGTAATAAAAATAATAGAAAGCCTCCGGTCGGAGGGGGATATTGTGGGTTTTGAACAAAACGACCACGCCACATAAAAGGCGGAAAGTGTTGGGGACTAGGCTTCCAAGCGGAATGCCGAAAAAGTTGCAAACCTCTATGATGAACGGATGGATGAGAAAACGCAGACCGGCGACAAACTGGTCGCGGAAGACGCAGAAAGCTCCGCGCGGCGATTTGTGTGGCCAAGCGGAGGGGGAAGGTAATATAAGTTCAAAATCATAAGGGATTTCGAAAGAGTCCGTCAAAATATCGGCGTCGCGCCGATCGAAGCGCGACTCCAGGGTAGTATACCATGGGCCGAGGGTTTGGTCTTGAGGTTGGGAGGAGCTAGCCATTGTCCGAACGGACGAAACCAATAAAGACGAAAGGCAGAAGATAACAGGAAGAAGATGATAGACGAAACAATGCGTAGAGGACGAAAACTAGACAAAAAACACAATATTAACGGAGAGGAAAGGAAGGAGAACATTATAAAGAGACGGAGGATCGAAAGAACGACGTTGGAGATCGTCGGAGGATAGAAGAACAGGATCGCCGGAGCACTGAGAGAGAAGAAATTGCGGAGCACGCGAGACCAAAGGTGTGGCGGTGGAAGAGGACGAAGGCTTTATAAGGATAAGCCTGAGCGGCCTCAGCCGTCGATTATAGGTCACGGGAATCGAAGCATGCATATGGCCGTCCATTTCAAACTAAGGCGGTCCCATCGAAGGTAACGCCGCCGCCGTACGCTGACAGCACCAGGGGTGCCACGTGGCGCCGCGACATAGGCCACATTTAATAAGCGCGTGCTCGACCTTAATGTCGAAGATTGGCACAGATTTCCAGAAGATCCGAGGAATGGCGGTGTTGACCGACGTTACGGCTACCCCCGTGTAGCCGAGCGGAGGATAGTTGCATGGAAATGCCGCTCGGAGCGACTGACGGTCCAGTCAGTCGGACTAATCGCCTCCTTCGACTGGACTTGAGGGGGAGTCAAGTGATCCTGCAGGAAGAACGAGGGCCCCCTTTGAGGGAAGTCAATGACACGTAGAGGTCAAAGGTCAAATGGCCGATCGGAAAAGGGGGATCGGCTGGCCGAACGGGGTCTAAGCAGAAGCAAAGGTAACCCGACGGGGAATCGGGTCTCCGACGCTCATGGTGAACAGAGTCACCTGGCCGATCGGGTAGCCCGCTCGGCCGAGGCTTGAAGCATCGATATTGTAAACCGTTGGAGCCAAGCACCCGGTCGGACCGATGCCTACGTCCGGTCGGATCGATGCTTGCCGAGCGGATGGATACTCGGCTTGGGGAAAAAGAAGACAGACAGAGGGAACATTGGGGAACAACTTTTTCTGACAGCAGGCATGTTTGACGACCAGTCCATACGCAGAATCGTACAATGGAAGGTTTTGCTCTCCCATCGGAGAGGTGATCAGACTGTAGCAGTATGGTGTCAGGCATGTTCCTCTGACAAGCCCATACTACGGTATGGGAAACGACACGTGTACACCTCGGTAAGTGTACACATGTAATATGCCAAAAATATAGATAGATATGTAAATAATTAAAATTTAACATAATTAGATTATTTTGGGGAAAATAAATATGTTTTAGTGGATAATTTATCCGGAATTAAGTTGATATGAATTTATAGAATTTATTAGAATTTTTCTGGATTTTATAGCAATTATTTAAGTTTTTATGGGATCAAAGAAAAGCCTGTTTTAAAATACCCTATTTAAAGGAGGAGTTGATTGGGATAAAGTTAGGTTTTTGATTATTAAACCCTAAACCCTAAGCAACACGTCGTCTCCCTCCTCCGCCGTTTCTTCTCTCACGCCCAGGTGCTGCTCGCGGTGCCACCGCGCGCGATCAACAGCTATGGCCGGTGCCCACCCCCGGTCCTCCTCCCCTTCGCGCCGACCGCCTGCAGCCGCAAGTCATCGTCGGAGAAGAAGACGCCGTCTCCCCTCCTTCGCCGAGCCTCTTCCCTCTCGAGCCATCATCGCCGACTCTACTCCTTTCCCCGATCCCTCTGCTCTCGTCTCTTCTGCGCCGGCGGCAATCCACCACCGCTTCCTTCTCTTCTCTCTGCGTGGACGCCGACCGTCAGCCACCTCGAGCACCACCTGCTGTTCTTGATCAGTGCCACGTCAATTTGCCCGATTACTGCTCTTTCCATGGGAGTCCAGTGGGGCGTCGCTACTGTGATGTCCCAACCTTGATCACGTCGGTGCCGACCAAGCCACCGCTGATCGAGCTTCTCATCCCCACCACTGATAGCCACCAAATTGCGTCGGTTCTCTTAAGGTAACGAAATTATGCTGATCCTGTGTAGAAATTGGAAGATTGGAATTAATTGAGGTTGTTGTCGGATGCAGTCGATCACTGGATTTTGGGGGAGTGTTATGATGATTTAGGTGATTAATTAAGATATGAATTTATCACATGGTTAATTATGATAGCAAGGAATTGATGAAATTGATTAACAGTGGATGTGTTAATTGAATAATAATTGATTAATTACTCATATAGGTAAACGTAAGTATATTGATTTATGAATTAATATTTGAATAATCTGTTCAATTGATTGATTGATTTGGAGATCAGCTAAGGGTAAACTAAGTAGCTGGCTTAATTAATTTGATAGTTAACTGAATTATTTGCGTTACTTAGGTTTAGGAGCAATTGAAGGTTACCTACTAATTAATTAGTAGAGTTATGGAAGATGGGTAGACTGATTAGTATGCATATTGCAGGTCCTTAGTTTTGCCTCTTATCTTGTATTGTAGGATTCGAGTTAGATGTGATCTTTTGGACTTGTTGAAGACGGTTGACACGATCTACATATAAAGGCAGGTACTTCTTACTTTGATTTTGTAGTTCTTTGAACTTAGTGCATGAAATATTTTGGATAAAGACTGTTTTTACCTTGACTCCACTCTTATTTTCCTGCACTTGATACTTCCACGCGATCTTTGAGAAATTCGTTTCCATATCTATACAGTCTCTTGTTGTTGTCCATAATCAGTAGCAGATACTAGATACCATGTTTGAATGCTTTGACTGTTGTTTATTATGTACTATAATGAGCATACTGGCTTCATGTAGCATACCTAAATTTGTTTATATTTGTATGATGATTGTTGCATTTGGCGCATCATGTCAACGACCAATTCTCCCTTGTGGTCGAGAGAGTCATTAAAAAAGGGGCCGCATCCTCGGCCACTCGAGAGGGTGGTAGCTAGAGTTGATGCCGCTTGTCTTGTCGTGCCGCACTCGGCCATTCATGGGTAGTGGTAGCTGGAGTACGAGCAGCAAGGACCCCGTCGCAGATGTAGCTAGTTAGCTACTATGCAACTGTCCTCTCAGCCACTTGTGTGAGTGGTAGCTGGAGTGGTGTACAGTTTGTCACTGACCCGACCTCTCCACCATACGGGGGTCATGGTACAGAGAGGTGGGCGGGAGTGACCATCCGTGCATACGTTGTTGTTATTATATTTGTTTTGGTTGCTGCTGTTTATATATACTGTTATGACTTACTGCTGTTGTTCACTTGTGCTGATATGCTTACTTGTGTTGAGATATATTCTCATCGTAGATGTTTAGTCATTGGATATTTGTATATACCTTGCTTATTACCTCTGTAGTTATGAGCAGTACTGTAGCAAATTAGTACCAGTTCTGACCTACTATACCTAGCATAGGATATGGTTTCAGGTATGAACATTTATTTTGGTTCTATTGTAGTATCTGCTATTTTCTTTATGAGACTATATACTCTTGGCTCACTTTCTAGTTATATGTTATGTTCATGCACTATCTCTTTCCTTACCCAATGAGTTCCAATACTCACCACCTCGCAAATTGGTTTTCTTTCGCCAGGTAACAGGTAGATGAGTCATGGATGCTTGGAGAGATGCCGGCTGCCAGTCCTGGGTCCTACGTCACACTCGAGGATAGTTTTCGTTTTGGTTTTGTTATCGTTTGGGGTGATATATCAATTTTGTGTATTTTGTTTCCCAGAAAGTCGATGTGAATTTTGGGTCAAGTCTGTGATGACAGGTATTTTTGTTAGTGTCGTTGTTGGTTTTAACGTTCGTATCGTTTTATGTCTTCCGCTGCTGTGTGTTTACGTTCCAGCCGAGTGGGCTGATAATATAAACTGCGTGGTTGTGTAAGCCTAATTGGCTAGTAAATTTTGGTTGTGGATTGTGGGTTTTTCTCTTCGTTTTTCCGCTGCATTTTGATACAGTCGTGTGGGCTAAATATTAACTACGTGGTTGTTTTATTCATTTATGGCCAGCCGGGTAGGCTGCGTATGTTAACTGTGTGGTTATGTTATTTCTATTTTGTATATATATATTCCAGCCGAGTGTGACTGAGGTATATTTTGTATGTAGTAATGCTTAAGATTGTCACCCGTACAGGGGAGATGCTGCCGAAATTTCTTCAGACAAAGACTCCTCTGGGGCGTTACAGCACAAGTCTCCCCACAGCTCTATATAAGATCCCTCATACTTCGACGAAGGTACGCGATTACGCATTCTCGCATCTTCGGAGTCACTTCATAGTTTCCTCTTGCCTGACTTGAGCGTCGGAGGGTCGTCGCCGGGAACCCCTTCCCGGCACGACTTCTTTACAGGTTCGCCGGAGATCCCTATGACCGGCCGGAGATCCACGTCATCAGTTCGGAGAGCACCACGTGCCCAGCGTCCGTTGATTCAGCGTTCGGACAGGATCATCTACAAAGATCACATTCAAATATTTAGATATAATCCTACAAATAGAGGATAAATAACAATAAAATCAAAGAATGAATTCAACGCATGAAATATAGTAAAATGCGAATTTAACGCGCAAAAAGATCAAAAATATGATTATTGAAACTTAAATATCGTGATTGATCCCATCCGGAAGCTGCGTCAAACAGACCGTCGGGTGAGGTGGATGGAATGTTGACTGAATCGCGACGTCCCGGAGGGGGGTGTGCTGAGATGGCCTCTGGATTGACCAAGTCTCCAAAAGTCTTCTGGTCAACGCTACCTGCAGCCAGCGACCGGGTTGACCCGGCCGCCGGTACCCCGATGCTCGAGGCAGATTCAACGAATATATGAGTACAAGACTAAGCCATGAAATAATGAAAATGCATATGAAATATGAACGAGGAACGTACCCTGGCCCAGGGGGGCGCCCTCGGATGGGACGCGGTTCGAGTTGTCGCGACCTGGAAGAGCAGATGACTCCGATCAAGCTGGAAAACTGGATCTGACGACGGAGAGCTGAACGCGGCACGTGCCCGAAAGACGAGCTACAGACCGGGACAAGACACCAACACGCAGGCCGAAACACTAAGTCGGCACGCAGGCCGGGGCGCTGGGTCGGCACACAGGCCGGGACGCTGGGTCGGCACGCAGGCCGGGACGCTGACATATATATAGGAGCAGCGCTAGGGTAGAACATAGTATACGAGCAAGATCGGCACAAGGGTCATCATACAATAGCGGTACCAAATCGGAACCGAGGCGGAGCCGCCACATGTACCGCTGACGTAGGGACTGCGGGTGTGTGGCAACTGCTCGCTACAGAGCTGCTGAACGTGGAAGCTGCCGACGAAGTGGCTGCCGTGTTCGGAAGCTGCTAGCGCGAAGGGGCTGTCGTGCGTGGACAGCGAGGTGGGGAGCTGGATGCGTTGGCCATCGCTAGGGAGAGAGGGAGAGCTGTGAGGTGGCTCCTAGCAGTGGTCGGCGGAGGATGGGCTGTGAGGTGAGGTGATGAGGGAGATGGCGATATCGGCGTGGAAGAAAAGGGCAGTGGTCTGCCCGGCGATGGCGCAACGAGGAGGAGACGAGGCAGTGTTCTGCCGGTGGTGGCACAATGAGGAAGAGGAGCTGGCAGTGATCTGCCCGGCGACGGCGCAGCGAGGAGGCGGAGCCGGCAGTGTTCTGCCCGGCGACGGCGCAGCGAGGAGGCGGAAGAGGAGAAACGTGAGGAAGAAGATGGGTAGATGAGGAAGAGGAGGGAGAGCTAGCGTCACCGAGGAGGAAGAAGAGGGGCAGAGGGTCCGACGACGGTGTCTCAAAGAGGAGTGGGAGAGGAGGAGCAGTGGGTCCGGCGGCGGTGTCGCAAGGAGGAAAAAGAAGAAAGGTGAGCCGATCTCTCCGACGAGGAGTTGAGCATGAGGGGGAGAAGGGGAGGAGAAGAAGTGACGGTCGGTGGCCGTCGTCGACGCCAGCGAGGCACCGGGGAAGGAGGAAAGACCCCTTCCTTTCTTCTCCGTGGCGGCGGCGGACCATGCACGAAAAAACCCCCCCCATTCACCTGCTACAGTGCCACCCATAAAACCCCAAAACTCCACACATGTCAAAAGACAAAATTGCCCCTCCTTCTCATCATAATTACTTTCCTGCCATTAAGCCATAACCGTATCACAAGCCTCCCCTTCAAGTCTAGTCGAAGGAGGCACAAGTCCGACTGACTAGACCCAACCAAATGAAAAACAGAATCGCTACTGAATGCAAAGTCACATCGCAGGTCTGTTATATAACGTCGAACGAGTAACTGGGGACGACGAGTACCCGATAGAGCAACGAAAGGAATAAGCACTGGTCGAGAGACAAAAGTCATATCGAGCGAGTAGCTGAGCGATATGAGCGAGCTGCCGAGCGAATGCCGACCGACTGACAGTAGATCACGATCTGACAATAAAGAACATGATGGGCACGCAAAATCGTGGGTGCGACCGAGCGAGTGACGATCAAGCGGCGAAGCGTGCACGATGAGTGTCGAGCAGAGCGGCGAGTGAGGCGGTGAACGTTGACCGGGCAATAGTGAAACGCGAATGATAAGTGCCGAGCAGAGCGGCGAGTGGGGTGGTGAACGTTGACCGGGCAACAGTGAAACGCGAATGATAAGGGCCGAGCAGAGCGGCGAGTAAAGCAAGTGGGATGTGTGCCGGGCAAAGCGGCCAGTGGAGCAAGTGGGATGGGTGCCGGGCAGAGCGGCAAGTGAGTGGAGTGATGAGTGCCGATTGAGCAACAGCGATGAGCGGAACGTGGGAGCCGAGTGTCGTGCAGAGCAGCGAGCAGAGTGAGTATAATGGGTGCCGAGCAGAGCGGCAAGTGAGCGGTGGGTGCGATAAGTGACTTACAGAGCAGCGAGTGAGTGATGAGTGCTGATCGAGAGGTCGTTGGGCATGAGAGCAGAGCTCACTTATAACTCGCACTGGGGCGAGAGTCTGGGACCCTGACCGGGAGGTGCTCTGGAGGCCTAACCAGTACTCGATCTGGAGACTTGTGACCCAGAAGCAATCCGCAGGCCTGACAAAGAAGCAACCTGGAGGTCTGACCCAGCCTTGATCTGAAGGTCTAACCCAGAAACAATCTGAAGGCCTGACAAAGAAGCAATCTGGAGGTCTGACCCAGCCTTGATATGAAGGTCTGACCCAGAAACAATTTGAAGGCCTGACAAAGAATCAATCTGGAGGTCTGACCCAGCCTTGATCTGAAGGTCTGACCCAGAAACAATCTGAAGGTCTGACAAAGAAGCAATCTGGAGGTCTGACCCAGCCTTGATCTGAAGGTCTGACCCAGAAACAATCTGAAGGCCTGACAAAGAAGCAGTTTGGAGGCCTGACCAGGAATTGATCTGAAGGTCTGACCAGGACTTGGTCTCTGGAAGACCGAGTGGGTATTGGTCTGACCGGCTGACCGAGAGATCGTTAGTGATACTCTGATCCGAGACCGAGGGTAATACTCTGGTCCGAGACCAATGGTAATAGCCCAACCCCGAACGGGGGAGGATAAGCCTTGAAGCCCATCGAAGCGAAACCTGTAGCAATATAAAGGGACAGAATCTTTATCATACCTGATCATAAAGTGATGTCAACCGACTGAGGATCCGTCTCGGTCCCTCAACTCCCGAATACCCGTGGAGCAAGGGGAGAAGAGAATAATCTGAGCCCTGACCATCAGAAATCTGGGACTACCGACCTGAAAGGTCGTTGGGCGTGAGAACAGAGCTCACTTTTAATTCTCGCATGGGAGCCGACCTGGAAGGTCGTTGGGCGTGAGAGCAGAGCTCACTTATAACTCGCACTGAGGCGAGAGTCTGGGACTACCGACCTGAAAGGTCGTAGGGCGTGAGAACAGAGCTCACTTTTGATTCTCGCATAGGAGCCGACCTGAAAGGTCGTTGGGCGTGAGAGCAGAGCTCACTTATAACTCGAGATGGGGTGAGAGTCGACCGGGAAAGTCGTTGGGCGTGAGAACAGGCTCACTTTTGATTCTGGGAGCCGACCTGAAGGTCGATGGGCGTGAGAGCGAGCTCACTTATAACTCGACCGAGCGAGATGAGAGATACTCGGCCCGAGACCGGTGGCGATGGCGGTGGTCCGAGACCAGTGATGACCGCTCGACCTCGAGCGCGGGTCCGAGACCAGTAATGATACTCCGGTCCGAGAACGGTGGCGATGGCGTTGGTCCGAGACCGGATGATACTCGGTCCGAGACCGGTGGCGTGGTCCGAGACCGATGATACTCGTCCTGGACCGGTGGCGATAACTGACCGGGGCGATAGTCTGACCTCGAACGGGGGAGATATGAAATCCGATAAGCTGGTCTGAGACCAGTGAAAACCGCTCACCCCCGAACGGGGGAGATATGAAATCCGATAAGCTGGTCTGAGACCAGTGAAAACCGCTCACCCTCGAACGAGGGAGATATGAAATCCGATAAGCTGGTCTGAGACTAGTGAAAACCGCTCACCCCCGAACGGGGGAGGATAAGCCTTGAAGCTAGTAAAAGCGAAGCATGTAGCAGCATGAGGAAATAAAACTTATGTCATACCTGATAGCGGTGTGGTGCCAACTGACTGTGAATTTGTCTCGATCCCTCAACTCCCGAATACCCGTGGAGCGAGGGGAGAAGATGATAATATGAGCCCTGACCGCCAAAGAGAATGAAACCCATGACAATATAGGGGAGCAGAGTTCATAAAAGTAAAGGCAAGCATAGCACCGTGGGTGAAGGAAGCCGAGCCTGTATACATAAGAAGATGCAAAACAGGTGGAGAATACAGAGCATATAATAGCAATAAGGTGAAACGCCTATAACAGTAAGAGGATGCAGAGCCCCATGGTGAAGGGTGCAGAGCCTGTAGCACACATGATTGAGGAACTGGGCCTCTGGCCCCTGATCGGAGAGTAAGGTCCCTAGCCTGTAATCAAAGAGCGAGGCCCCTGGATCCTGATCGGGAAGTGGTACTGCAAGTTTATGATCGGGGAGCTGTGTCCCAAGTGTATGAGTGGGGAGCTGTGTCCCAAGTGTATGAGTGGGGAGCTGTGTCCCAAGTGTATGAGCGGGGAGCTGTGCCCCTAGAGTATGAGCGGGGAGCTGGGCCCCTAGTGTCCGATCAGAAATTGAAGGCTCTAGTCTTTGATCAAGGAACTAGGCTCTTACTCTTTTATCAGGAAAATATAGCAGTTCCTATAATCGTAAAAAGAGAGTAGAGCTTGTAATCGTACATGATCGGAGAGTCGTGCCAACCGGCTAAGGGTTTGTCTTAGTCCCTTAACTCCCAAATACCCGTGGAGTCAGGGAAAAAACATAACCGAAAAACTAACATGTTAGCCGACTGAAGCTCCACTCGATCCCTTGACTCCCGAATACCGGTGGAGTGAGGATAGAAAATAAAATGTGCATCGAGATCCTCCGGGATTGTGATAATAGCAGAGAACCTCCCGACGTCGTCCATCTTCATGTTCCAGAACAGGTTGTTGTGTTCCCACAGACGGCGCCAAATTTGATCCCGTCCGGAAGCTGCGTCTGACGGACCGTCGGATGAGGTGGATGGAATGTTGACTGAATCACGACGTCCCAGAGGGGGGTGTGCTGAGATGGCCTCTGGATTGACCAAGTCTCCAAAAGTCTTCTGGTCAACGCTACCTGCAGCCAGCGACCGGGTTGACCCGGCCGCCGGTACCCCGATGCTCAAGGCAGATCCAACGAATATATAAGTACAAGACTAAGCCATGAAATAATGAAAATGCATATGAAATATGAACGAGGAACGTACCCTGGCCCAGGGGGGCGCCCTCGGATGGGACGCGGTTCGAGTTGTTGCGACCCGGAAGAGCAGATGACTCCGATCAGGCTGGAAAGCTGGATCTGACGATGGAGAGCTGAACGCGGCACGGGCCCGAAAGACGAGCTACAGACCGGGACAAGACACCAACACGCAGGCCGAAACACTAAGTCGGCACGCAGGCCGGGACGCTGGGTCGGCACGCAGGCCGAGACGCTGGGTCGACACGCAGGTCGGGACGCTGGGTCGGCACGCAGGCCGGGACGCTGACATATATATAGGAGCAGTGCTAGGGTAGAACATAGTATACGAGCAAGATCGGCACAAGGGTCATCATACAATAGCGGTACCAAATCGGAACCGAGGCGAAGCCGCCACATGTACCGCTGACGTAGGGACTGCGGGTGTGTGGCAACTGCTCGCTACAGAGTTGCTGAACGTGGAAGCTGCCGACGAAGTGGCTGCCGTGTTCGGAAGCTGCTGGCGCGAAGGGGCTGTCGTGCGTGGACAGCGAGGTGGGGAGCTGGATGCGTTGGCCATCGCTAGGGAGAGAGGGAGAGCTGTGAGGTGGCTCCTAGCAGTGGTCGGCGGAGGATGGGCTGTGAGGTGAGGTGACGAGGGAGATGGCGATATCGGCGTGGAAGAAAAGGGCAGTGGTCTGCCCGGCGATGGTGCAACGAGGAGGAGACGAGGCAGTGTTCTGCCGGTGGTGGCACAATGAGGAAGAGGAGCCGGCAGTGATCTGCCCGGCGACGGCGCAGCGAGGAGGCGGAAGAGGAGAAACGTGACGAAGAAGATGGGCAGATGAGGAAGAGGAGGGAGAGCTAGCGTCGCCGAGGAGGAAGAAGAGGGGCAGAGGGTCCGACGACGGTGTCGCAAAGAGGAGTGGGAGAGGAGGAGCAGTGGGTCCGGCGGCGGTGTCGCAAGGGGGAAAAAGAAGAAAGGTGAGCCGATCTCTCCGACGAGGAGTTGAGCATGAGGGGGAGAAGGGGAGGAGAAGAAGTGACGGTCGGTGGCCGTCGTCGACGCCGGCGAGGCACCGGGGAAGGAGGAAAGACCCCTTCCTTTCTTCTCCGTGGCGGCGGCGGACCATGCACGAAAAATCCCCCCCATTCACCTGCTACAGTGCCACCCATAAAACCCCAAAACTCCACACATGTCAAAAGACAAAATTGCCCCTCCTTCTCATCATAATTACTTTCCTGCCATTAAGCCATAACCGTATAAGTGATAATTAAAATGATGATTAGTATGTGGATAATCTAGGGGCATGAAGAATATTTCTTAAGGTTAATGATTAGTTTATTTTAACATCTTCTAGATTTGATACAGTTGTCAAAGAACCATTGGATGTGGCTATTTTCTCATTTGAAAGAGAGTACGTGAGTTGAAAAATGTTGTATCCGAGATATTTAGTCTAATAGAAGAGGGAAACATACAAAAGGGTGCACAATTAACCAATACATAGAGGCTTGTAAAGATTACCAATTGAGAGATCTCAATCTTTTCTTAGTTGAATCCACCCAGCTATATTTTGGTGTTGTTTCATTTTATTGTGTATGTCATATGTAGTTAGCCATGGATCAATGTTTGTTCTCCTTTATGTCTCCTCTCTTATCTGAGTGGTTTGCCATAAAGCTTCTAACACCGCTCACGAGTGTTGCATGTGTCTTTTTAGAATATGTACATCCTAAAATATTAGAATTAGGAGCTTTGGGTTGTGTAAGTTTTTTTTTTGCTTTTAGGAAATACTGTTTTTGTGTGTGTGTGTGTGTGTGTGTTTGTTGTTGAATTATTGTCACGGGAATGAGCAAAATTTTGATTCAACCAAAAATAACGGACCAAACCCGTATTACTTTAGAAAATTAGTTTGATCTATTTGGAAATTTATTTCTTTTAAAAAAAATATGAATTATTTTAGTTAAATCTGTTCAATTTCACTTATAAATTTTAAAAATTAGTTAAACAGATTAAACTATTTTTTAAAATAATAACAAAATTAAACAATATATATATATATATATATATATATATATATTAAGATTTTTTATTTTTTGTTAAATTGGGAAATTTTAAGGTTAACCCGTAATATTTTATTTTTTTTAAAAAAAATTTAATTCCATTACCTACATAATTAAGTGATTTTTTGTCTATTCGATTGGTTTGATTTTACTAATAATAATTGGTCGGTTGGTAAAAAAATTGGTCCATTCAATTCTCACAAATAAGATTCGGTTGATTTAGGATTTAAAATTTAGGATTTAAAATTTAAGATCAATTTTAACCAAATACTCGCTCCCGATTGTCACCATTAACTATCATAGCTGAGTTTTCTACATTTTGTAATTCAATAATAAATCCTCTTTTACTATCTTTTTAGAAAAAAGGTGAAACATTTATATCAGGCGATCATGACCGATCCTATGTTTTAAAGGGCTCAGTGAAAAAAAACCTCCTTTAATTTAAGTAAAAAAGTTTCATCTAAATCGAAGTGTTTAAACACATGTATTACTGTGTAGTATCGGTGAGCGAGGGCGACAATGCGACGATGTGATGACTACAACACTGGATGATGGAAATTGATGTGGAAGTAGAGTTTGAGGGTAAGTAAAAGTAGATTTCGAAAGATTAGGGTTTAGAAAAATAAATATAAAAAAAGATTCGTGAAGGAGAAACAAAATGTTTACTCTCATAAGTATTTTTCTCTTTTTAGAGACACTTTTATAAAAATAAAAATCATAATATTTTAGAATTTATAATTAGATTTTTAAATTTTTAAATTTTTTAAATAAAATATAAAAATTATTTTATTAGCCTTTAGAATATATATATATATATATATATATATATATATATATATATATATATATATATATATATATATATATATGAGCCCCACTCGAGGTGGGGCCCTATACGCCGGCCCCACCTTGATAGCTTCCAGGCCGGATTTACAGACGACCCAATATGAGGATGGTCAAACACTCAAAGAATTATTTTATATCTAATAGAAATTGACCTTAATACCTATTAGAGCAACTACCCTTGTAACTAATTCCTAACTGTGCCTCCGGGTTAAGTTCTACTAGAAAATCATACTCTATCTTACTCCATTTAGTCCTTTGGAACAACATCTTAGAAACATTTAGTTTTGATCAAGTTTTTATCATAATTTTGATTAGCATATTCATTAACTATTTTACTCTCTTATTTAGTAGACATTATTTTAATCTTCACCTCATATATTTGAGTCGCATCTCAATGTCCTTAGCAGAAGCCAAGAACATATACATGGCATTAATCTTAGGAATCATTTAATTCGATCCATAGGCACACCGTAGACATTCAAGTTTTTTTAATCCCATGCTTCAAATAGAAGATCTCCAAGTTTTGGCCTCGTACCCATAAGATGGATTAGCTTTCCCTTTCCTTTAGGCACAATAAGAATAAGTTGAGACCACTTGAGATAGCTTTTTTCCATTCAATTTATAGACAGTAGGGATATTTTGCAATTCTTTAGATTGTTAAGATCTATGAGTTAGAAAACTTGCAAAAAAAAAAAAAAAAAAAAAAAAAATTGATGAGCAACAAGGAAAAAGAAATCGAACTATGAAGGATAGTGAGAGAATTTAGAAACAAACCTTTACTTAATGTTGAATCTATAGACAATCAATGAGGAGGTGGAGGTTGAGGAATAAAGGGATTGGCGATCTCAAAGATTATCGACCTTGAGGGAATTACCTTATTGCAATTTGATAGAGCGAGCAACAAAGGTAAGAAACGCAGAGAGATTGAGGCTTAAAGAAAAATGTATATCTGAGTTATTTACTAAATTTTCCCAAACAAGAACATGCCTATCTTTCTTCTCTCTCTGTTAAGAACCAGAGAAAGCTTCGGCGGCAGCTGTAGTGGTGTTGCTGGACTCGCCCTTCGTTGACAGCGATGATAGAGGAAACAGGGGGTCGTCGAAGCAACCGTCGCCGTAGAATAACGCTGCTATATCTCCCGTCGGCGACCATCCGGCACCCTGCTTCGAGCTCATAAATAGCAAGTCGTCCTCGCCCATCATCTCCATGTCATCCAAAAGCAGTTCGGGGATGGAGTCGGAGAGACGCGTGGCGGGGAAGAGCTCAGGCATGGCGGTCGAGGGAAGAGGACTTACTTCCCGGTTGCCAGTGGAGGTGGAGGGAAGCTTGGGGCGGGTGCTTCCGGCGAGGGAGTTCCGACGGGTGGGCATAGGGTGTTTGTGCTCGCTGGTGTAGGTGACAATGAATACCGCCGGATCCGTCCGGCTCCTCTCCACCTGCTTCCGAGCGGCGCAGCCTTTGGAGCTGCTACAGCGGTAGTATCCCCTGTTTCTCACATCAAAGTTAGCCCCTTTTAATCTCGATCTCTACACAAGATGTGAACAGGGGAAGCAGAGGAGATGCTTAATTACCGTGGATAAGGGGACCCTTTGATGGGCTTCTGTCCGTATTTCCGCCACGCCCACATGTCGGAGGAGAGCCCGTCGGCGGCGACGTGGTGTACCACCTTCTTCTGTTTGTTCTTCCTGAAATATACTCAAAGATCCAAATTTCATGATAAAGTCTTCGCCTTTGGACACAATCGGAGCAGGGTCAGGAAAGTTTTGAGGCACTTACTTTCGCCTGGAGCGGGGAGTTTGGGAAACTGGCCGGTCTTCTTTCCGGCAGAGTAGGGGTTGATTTGACTCCGCTGTGGCCGTGTCCAGTAGCACAGAGGCGTAGAGAGGCGATAAAGAGCCAACTTTCTTGCCCGGCAATGGCTGGACTTCGGGGATCCCTATCAACCCCCTCCGGCGTTTGAATACTTCAGATGAATTCATAAAGGCGCCATCTTTCCGGTCCTCCACCACCCGAAGCTGCTCCAATGGCCATGGAAACACCCACAGAGGGTCCCTAGTGGACGGCGCCGCGTCCGCTGAAGACAGGCAACTCCGCACCACCGCGCTCAAGTCCCAGTTGTCGGCGTCCATCTCCTCCACCAGGATATAATCCACCGCTACCCGAACGCAGAAATATATAGCAGCACTAACGCGTTCGGGCAACGGCGTTGACCAAAGAAGGAAGATCGGCGGTCGGAGGAGGAG
The DNA here is from genome assembly GCF_018446385.1 of Zingiber officinale. Classification (NCBI taxonomy): domain Eukaryota; kingdom Viridiplantae; phylum Streptophyta; class Magnoliopsida; order Zingiberales; family Zingiberaceae; genus Zingiber; species Zingiber officinale. Next base: position 155,774,085 of record NC_055988.1, on the reverse strand, counting down.
AAGAGCAAGTCGGAAAAGGGAGAGGGAGGAGAGGCGCTGACTTTCGATGGGTTGACATTTGTGAAACTGACAGAAAAAACTCGTTTATTGATTGGATTTCCAAGCTTTGACTCGATGTAATGTCAAAGGAGTGAGAAAGAAGAGACGGGTGATTCAGCTCCGACTAATTAATTAAAAGTGGAAGCAATCAACAACTTTTCTCCTTTGCCACAGTGGTCGTCGATCGGCACACGAAGAGAACAAGTACACAAATAACAGGACAAATATGATCTAATATTTTGTATACAGATAAAAAATAATAGAACAAATACTAAAAGGACTCTATTTATTTTTAAAGTCATCAAAAGATTACTTTTACTTTTATTAATTAATTATTATCAGAAGACATCTCATCCCTGGAACTTCTAGTTTGGTTTTATAATTATCAGCATGCGCTGATTAGTTCAGTTCTGGAAATTAATACTGAACAATCTCATTGATAAATATTTTGAGTTGGAAATTTAAGCAGCAGTATTACAGCAATACCATATATGCAAATACGAACTGTGCTAGCACGTTGAGACTTAAATTTAAGTAGTACTTGGACATATGCATCGTTGATGTCAATTAGTATAGTTGGGAACAAGCTGTCCTAACTGTGTTCCGTCGACTACAATATGAGACTGATTGAGTACTCAGCCAACATTATTATATTTTCAACATTGCTTCTTGCAGTTCTGGTGAGATCGAAGATGCGATCGATCCATCGATCGATCGAGTCAGGGAAGGAGGTGTCCACCATGTCGTCCATGAATCGACTCCTGAACTGCACGTAATTATATTGAGGAAGGAGAAAAGGGAAATGGAGATGGAGACCCAACAGACATAACACGACTCAACAAACAAAGCCAACTCAACGTGGAAGCTATACATATGACAAGAAAAACAAAATTTACATCGAATAATTAATCATGGCGTTCTATATTAAATTTTTTAACAAGACTAAAAACTTATTTAACATGTAGCTAGCTAGCTAGAACTAAATTTATTCAACCTTCAGAGTTCAGACTAGAGTGGAGTAGTGTCCAGCTTGCAATGTATAATAAAAAACTTTGTAAAAAAAATTGAAACTATTTGTCCAAGTCCTGTGGCCCATTAATGTGGACACCATTTAAGCTACAATAGAAGAATTTTGGATGAATTGAGATGGATTGATTTTTCGCCAAAGTAGTTGATGTGAAGCGACAATGATAAAGACTTTGGACGAGTTAAGATTGGTTGGATTCATCGTACAAGCAGGTGATAATGATGTGGTAATATCTATCATGATTTGTGACACAGCTATAGAGAGAGAGAGAGATCTAAGTAAATCTGAAAATACAAATTCGACTGGTCTTGCCAAAGCAAACATTAGTAGTTAGTTGGGATTTTTTATATTAACAAACATATATAAAAGATATGAAATGTAAACAAAAAAGATAAAGATGAATACAATAAGCAATGCTAACACCGGTATAAGAATTTTCATACATGAATTTTCAAAAGTCTCATACATGAATTTGTTGGATAAACAATATGTTACCGGAGATATTAAAGAAATAGCCGAATTTAAAAATATCAAATTAAATTTAACTTATCAGTCAAGATAACCTGAGCAGATAATCTCAAACTACTAGTAGGAGTTGATTTTTATCAAGTGTTGACCGCAGAGTGGCTGAGCGATCAGAACATCCGAGCAGTAAAGTCCGAGCAACCGAGTCCGTACGGACGAGAAATCGTGTGAGCGAGTCTGAGTGGACGAGTGTCGAATGGGCAAGTGGACGAATAAGCCGAGCAACCTAATGTCTCAGGCGACTGAAATGTCGACAGTGGAGATTGCCGAACACCGAGTCTCTGGATGAGTGGAGTAGAGCGGTCGGGCGGACTAAAGGGTCGGGCGGGCAAGCAGTAGAGTGGCCGACCAGAAAGAGTGGCCAACCTAGTAGATCGGTCGAGTGGCAGGGCTGGCAGAACGGTCGAGTCACAAATCAGACTGAGTGACCAACCAGGTAGAACAGCCGAAGACAGAATGGCCAAGCGAGCGTACGGCTAGATGAGTCAGCGGCCGAGTGAGTATTCGGCCGTCCAGGTAGAAAAATCGAGTGACTGGGCAAGCGTGCGACTAGATGAGCGAAGCAGACAAGTGGCCAATCGAGTAGAGCAGCTGAGCGAGCAACCGGCTGGGTAGATCGGCTGATCGGGGAGAGTAGTTCGTGGTAGTGCAGCCTGAGTGAAAGAGCGGGCCGAGCGAGCGAATGGACCGAGGCCTGCTAGAGTTCGCAGTTTCCTTGAAACATATTCGCCCACCTCCGGCTGTGTTTCGAGGTTTACTCAGGTTATCTGTTTCTCAGGATACAACGGTTAACTATAATTACCACCAAGCACTGATGGTCACAACGAACTGAGTGGTACTCAACAACTATCACGGGCTCTCCGTCGAGCAAGAGTTGCACGACAGAGGAGGAGGGGAACGGAGGTGGAGAGCTATTGCTTCTTTTTTATGTATGTAACCTCTTTTGCTAATAATGTTAGTTATTCTACTTAAGCAAACTTTGCTATGTTGTAGCAGCTACAGTTTCATATATGTTATAATTACATTTGTTTTTCATGTTATACCAGCTACGATTATGCAACTGCTACAACTACTATGAACCCGTAGCTACTACAAATGTATAGCAAACTTCTAAATACCATAACTTTTAACTTTGATATTAGAATGAGATCTTTTTTTTTTGAATTATAGATCTCTCAATGATATTCGATTAAAAAAAAAGATTGTCTCATTATGATATCTGAATCAAAAGTTTTAGTTTTCAGAAGTTTACTACACATGTTGTAGCAGCTACATATATTTTAGTATCTATACATGTTATAGCAGCTGCTGTTGGTTAGTCCTAGGAAAACGTACCGGTTCTACTGTACAAAATTTTGTTGTACAAGTGTCGAACCTTTCCTTAAATAACCTAGTGTGTTCTTTAGAAGTTAAATTAGGAATCACAGACGGAACTTAACATCATTGATTCCAAATTTAACTTATCTGTTCTTAATGATTTAGATTTGAATCGCAAGTGGAACTTAACACTATTGATTCAAATCCACCTATGTTATTAATTCCATTAAATATTAATTTCCAAAATTGGCTTCCAGGATTGCATGGCAAGACACATGACCTTCTTGGATATGGGAGCAACCACCACCGCCTAGACAAAGCATTTTAAGGAAAGCTAATATTTAATTTCCTTAAATAACTCTAGGTTAACCAAAAAGAACAATCGAATCACAAATTCGAAAACAAAGGAAACACAAATTCAAAATACTAGATCTAATGCCTCTTGTGTTTGGAATTCTTACAAAAAGAAATAACTAGCATGATGCGGAAAATAATTGCTAATTATACCTTCTTTTTGTATGCTAATGACCTCGAGATCTTATGCCGTATTCCTCGCCTCACCTTGGACGTCGTGTGGGTGATGATCCTCCAAGATGAACACCACCCAAAAGCTTCCTTCCTCTTCCTCTAAAATCCGGCCACCACCACCACCAATTTAGGAACCAAAGAGAGCAAGGGAAAGGGAAGGGGAGAGATCCGGCCATCATGAGAGAGCACAAGCAAGAGACTAGAATTAGATGCCTCCTCCTCCTCCTCCTCCTCCTCCTCCTTCTTCTTCTTCTCCTTCTCCTTCTCCTCCTTCTTGTATCCGGCCACTTAAAGGAACCACAAGCAATATATGTGGCCGGCCCTAGCATGATAAAGAGCTAGGGGCCGACTCTAAGGAGGAGACTAGAGAGAAGAGAGAAAAAGAATTCATTAATCCATGAATCCTCTCCTCCCCTTCTTTTATAATACTTGCCCAAGGCAAATAAGGAAAAACATTTTACAAAAATTAAAATCTTCCTTATGTTTTTCCTTTTTCCTTTTTATTTTTCCTTTAATTTCCTCTTGATTGAATCAATCACCAATCATAGATTAGTTTTAATTTGATTGGATGATGACTTAATCCTATTGGCCGACCACTTGCTTGGGCACCAAGTAAGGGTGGTCGGCTCCTATAAGGAAGGAAATATATATATATATATATTTTATAAAATTTTACAAGAAGAAATCCTCTTATAAAATTTTACAAGCTCTCTTTCAATTTCCTAAAGTAGGAGTTAAAAAATGAAAGTTTTAAAAATTAAAACCATGTTTTAAAATTTAAAACTTCTCTTATAAAATTTTCTTTTTTAACATGGTGATAGAAAATTTAAATTTTAAAACTTCTCTTCCTTTTTTCCTAAACCATGAGGATGGTTAAAAAAGAAAAGTTTTAAAACTTTTAAACTTTCTTTTAAAACATGTTGCCTAATTCAAATAAGGAAAATTTTTAAATTTAAAATCTCTCTTTTAAAACTTGTAGTTTTCTACAAAGAGAAGATTTTGAAAATTCAAAAACACCCCTCCTTGTTTGAATTATTGTGGCCGACCCCCTCTTGCTTGGGCACCAAGCAAGGGGCCGACCCCTTAAGAGGATAATGTGGCCGACCCTTGCTTGGTCACCAAGCATTGGGCCGCCCCCCTTCTTGAACACCAAGATGGGCTTATATTTGGATGGACTTGAGGCTTTAATGAGGCTACGATAGGGACCTAGAGGAGAAATTGGTTTTGGCCTTCTAATGAGCTTGAGTATCCCGTGTTCGCCCCGAACACACAACTCAAGTTCATCGATAATAACTCATTCCACTAGAGAGTTATTATCGCACTACCGCACCAATCCCAAATTACATTATGGGCTCCTTCTTATCATGAGTGTGTTAGTTTCCCTGTGTTTAAGATAATGAATGTCCACTAATTAAGTAAGTTACTGACAACTTAATTAATATCTAGCTCCAAGAGTAGTACCACTCAACTTCATTGTCATGTCGGACTAAGTCCACCTACAGGGTTTAACATGACAATCCTTATGAGCTCCTCTTGGGGGCATTCTCAACCTAGATAATTAGGACACATATTCTTTCTATAATCAACAACACACACTATAAGTAATATCATTTCCCAACTTATCGGGCTTATTGACTTATCGAGTTAAATCTCACCCATTGATAAGTCAAAGAAATAAATACTAAATATATGTGTTTGTTATTATATTAGGATTAAGAGCACACACTTTCATAATAACTAAGGTCTAGTTTTTTTATAAAGTCAGTACAAAAAGAACTTATCTAAAATGGTCCTACTCAATACACTTGGAGTGTATCAGTGTAATTTATTAGTTAAGATAAACTAATACTTAATTACACTACGACTACTTCAACAGTTTGTTCCTTTCCATCTTAGTCGCGAGCAACTGTTTATAATTTATAAAGAACTGACAACATGATCTTCTATGTGTGACATCACACACCATGTTGTCTACTATATAAATTAATTGAACAAATCACATTTAACAAATAAATATAGATATTGACCACTGTGATTCTTTATTTCTAAATAAATGTTTATACAAAAGCTAGTCTTTTAGTATACACTCTAACAATCTCCCACTTATACTAAAAGACTATACTGCCATAAATGCTGTCATACATCTGATTCCCAACCCTTCAACATGTCCATCAAAAGCTCTTGCCTTAAGGACCTTAGTGAAAGGATCTACGGGTCATCACCTAATGCAATCTAGGCGGCAACAACTTCTCCTCGTTTATATGATTGCTCGTATTGGGTGGTACTTGCGCTTTATTGTGTTTACTTGTCTTATGGACTTATGGTTTCTTTGAGTTTGCTACTGCACCACTATTATTACAATAAATTGTAATAATTTTTGGACAAACCAGAAAACATGTCTAAGTCCATCATGAAGTATCTGAGCCATACAGCTTCTATGACTGCCTCAGAGGCTGCCACTTACTCAGCTTCTATGGTGGAGTCCGAAAAAGCACTTTTGCTTATCACTCTTCCATAGTTATGACTTCACCTCCTAAAGTAAACACAAAAACCCTGAGGTTGACTTACTATTGTCCCTATCCAATTGGAAGTCAAAATCCGTGCAACCCACAGGGACCAAATTATCTACCTTGTAAGATAGCATATAATCTCAAGTGCCTCTAAGGTACTTCAATATATGCTTTACCGCAATCCAATGTCCTTGTCCAGGGTTACTTTGATATCTGCTAACTATGCCCTTGGCAAAATAAATTTCTGATCTCGTGCATAGCATACATTAGGCTTCCGACAGCCGAAGCATAAGGAACTGCCTTCATTTTCTCTATCTCCTTTGATGTATTCGGAGACATCTCTTTAGATAAAGCTACTCCATGCTGAAAAGGTAAGAAACCTTTTTTGGAGTTTTGCATGCTTAAAACGAGCAAGGATTATTTCGATATATGAAGCTTGGGACAAGTAAAATATTCTTTTCTTGCGATCCCTTTGATCTCAAGAATATATGCATTCTCCCAAGTCCTTCATATCGAATTGTTTGGACAACTATACCCTTACTTCTGACAATACTTTAATATTGTTTCCAACTACCAAAAATGTTATCTACGTATAGTACAAGAAATACCACCACGTTTCCATCACACTTCTTATATACACAAGACTCATTCGGTTATAAAATAAATCCATAGGTCTGGATTACTTTATTAAACCGGATGTTCCAAGACCTTGAAGCTTTACTTCAGTCCATAGACTGATTGAGCTTACACACAAGCTGCTCTTTGCTCTTTGCAATGAACCCTTCTGGTTGCTTTATATGGATGTTTTCTTCAAGACTTCCATTAAGGAAAGCTATCTTGACATCCACTTGCTAAATCTCATAGTCCATATGATAAGTAATAGATAAAAGAATCCGAATAGACTTAAGCATGTCTACCGGTGAAAAAGTTTCTTTTTTCAACAAGCCTTGCTTTGAAAGTTCCTACCTTCCTGTTTATCCCTCTTTTCCTATTGTAGACTTATTTTCACCCAATGGCTTTTACATCATTTGGTGATTTTATAAGCTCCCAGACTCTATTAGAATACATATATTCTAATTCTGTATTCTTTGCAAAGATGCTGCATCTTTATCTTGGAGTGCTTCATCATATGTCCGGGGATCATGTTCATGTCCACCAGGGACAAAGTCCAAAGACTCTTCCAAAACATGAATCTTTTAGGTTGCCTAACAACCCTCCCACTATGATGAGGCACTTTCTGCAATTGTGTATCATTTGTGATACGTGTTACAATTTCTTGTGATATTTCATCTTGTACAGTTGGTACTAGATTAGATGTGTCCTTTAATTTCCTTAAGAATAATTTTTACTCATGGGCTTGTGGTTTATAGTATAGTCCTTTTCTAAAATCGGGCATTGGTGCCAACAATGACCTTTCGATTTTAAGGACTATAAACCTCTTTTCGTTTTTCTAGGATAACTCACAAACAAGTGAACTCATGTCCAACTTATCAGTGTCTCTCATGTGCTAGACCACCTAAATCCGAATATGCTTCAGACTAGGCTTATGCCATTCTGCAATTCTATGGGAGTAGAGAGTTCTGACTTAGAAGGTACTATGTTCACTTCCGTTTCCAGTGTATATCCTTAAAACGAATTTGGTAATTTTCTGAATAACTCATCATCGATCTAATTATTCCATAAGAGCCTTATACCTTCTTACTACTACACCATTTTGTTGGGGTGTACCAGGTGCAGTTAGTTGGGATTACATCCCGACTTCTGATAAGTGACTCCTAAACTCTCCTAAGAGGTACTCGTTACTACGATTTCACCGTAGTGTCTTGATATTTTTACTTTGATGTTACTCCACATCATCTTAGTACTCTTTGAACTAATCAAAACACTTAGACTTGTGGCGCGTCAAGTAAATGTATCCTTATCTCGAATAGTCGTCTATAAAAGAGATGAAATATTCAAAACAACCTCTTGCCTGGATAGTCAAAGGTCTACACAAATCAGAATGAACTAATTCCAACATATCTTTGGCTCCATACCCCTTAGACTTAAAAGCTTCTTGGTTATTTTTCCTTCCAAGTAAGACTCGTAGGTTAGAAAGATTTTCACTACCAATGAACTCAAGAGTTCATTGGTTATTATCCTTTGAATCCTACTAAAGTTAATATAACCTAGCCTTAGATGCCAAAAATATGATTAGTTCATTTCCAAAGGTTACTTTCTCTTATTAAAGTTAGAAAATATGTTATTAATTTCCATTTATTGCATCGTGGAAGTTATTGAATTATAAATTGTCAACCAACGTACCAGAACAAATAACTTCCCTATTTTTCTTGATAACAAGTTTGTTATCAAAATAGACATAATATCTATTCTTTAATAGTTTAGAAACCGAAATCAGGTTCTTTCTAAACTTAGTACATAAAGATAATTTCTGAAAATCCATATTTTATTCCTATCAGAGGATAAACATCTCCCACTACAACAGTTGCTACTTTTGTAGTAGTGCCCATGTAGACGGTGTTTTCCTTTTCATATAGCTGTCGGGTTTCCTGGAACCCTGCAATGAATTGCAGACATGATTAGTGGCATCTGTATCTACACTCTAGGTACTGGTAGATAACACAACTAAACATGTTTCAACAACTAATGAATTAAATACACCTATATTGCTCTCAGTTCTAAGAAGACGGTCTACCTTAATGTCCAAGTCCTATTTCCAATCATTATAATTGGGACTACTAAGTCTTTTCTATAGTATAACAACTAGGGGATTGACTAACATTTAAAATCCTAAGAATCACAAAAATATTTGGTCAAGACTAACTCCTTAAAATCCTCGTGAATTTTGTATGCCACGATAGTGTGGACGTATACAAATTCAAAAAGGAGATTTTGTTCATTAATTTTATTATCTCGTCATCCTAACTTCATGACAAATAAAATTAATAGTTGGTCTATCTTTGATCAAATATTTTGGTCAAAACTTTGAATTTAAAATAACATTGATTCCTCAAAACAATATTATTTAAATTCACTAACACCTCAAACACTGGGAATTTTGCATGCCACGATAGTGTGGACGTATACAAATTTGAACATTTGTAAGAGGAGGGTTTTACCCATTAATTATCTTGTCAATAAATATTTATGACAAATAAAATTACTTCAAACACCGTTAATTTTGTATGCCACGATAGTGTGGACGTATACAAAACCAAACATTTGTAAGAGGAGTTTTTCCCATTAATTTTATTTTCTTGTCATCCTGACAAATAAAATTACCTCATACACCGTGAATTTTGTATGCTACGATAGTGTGGACGTATACAAAAACTCGACATTTGTAAGAGGGGGTTTTAATTTTATTATCTTGTCAACTTATCTTTTTGACAAATTAATAGTTGGTTTTCCTTTGGTCACACAAATAATAGCAGTGCCTCCGATGGGGAGGATACTATTAGACGTGCCTAAGTGTATACCATTACTTGACACTAAGTTCATTAATAAGATTGCACCCCTTCCGATAGGGAAGATCACACACTCTTAATTAATTTCCTATAATCATCCTAAATGGAAGTTTGATCTAGTGATCCGCAAACAAACTCATCCGATATGGAGGAAGGCACTCAGAGCCAATACGTAAGTTTATTTGCATCACTTACAAACCAGTAATGAAGACCATGGAATTTATTAAAATAAATCTCTCTCCCACTTAGTTATTTAAAGTGAGGAATTTTAAACTATCCTAGCATACATCACATGCATACATACACATCACAGTAAATAAAAGCAATAAATATGGAAATTATTTTTCCAACTATTATGGCCTTTTCCATCACTGTCCTCCGTGTGCTCCAACCCTAGCTGCTGCCACCTTTAGCCACCGCCATCGGGTCGAGACGTCGCATCCATCTTGCTTCTTATTCCGCTGCGCCTCTGGTGCTTCAAAAGTACCACACCTCGCAAGCATCCAATTCGCGACAAAAATTGAATTTTACATGTGTCGATCCTATATTCCACGAGGGAATGTACATGAAATCTAGATCGAAAATAAAATTCTAAAATCCTAGGGATAATACAGCTCCTGCTGTCTTAGTTACATACAATCATGCACACAATAATGCCCTTGACATGTCCAAGGGTCCAATCACACACAACATCTATAAGCCATAATAGTTGGAGCCTGCAACCAAAAATTTAGCACATCCTACTATTATCCTACCTAAATTATGTATGATATGTGCATAACCTATTTGAATTCTAAACACACAGAGGCAAACCCTAGCTCTGATACCAATTGTTGGTTAGTCCTAGGAAAACATACCGGTTCCACTGTACAAAAATTTTTTGTACAAATGTCGAACCTTTCCTTAAATAACCTAATGTGTTCTTTAGAAGTTAAATTAGGAATCGCAGACGGAACTTAACATCATTGATTCCAAATTTAACTTATCTGTTCTTAATGATTTAGATTTGAATCGCAAGCGAAACTTAACACTATTGATTCAAATCCACTTGTGTTTTTAATTCCATTAAATATTAATTTCCAAAATTGGCTTCCAGGACTGCATGGCGAGGCACATGGCCTTCTTGGATATGGGAACAACCACCACCGCCTAGACAAAACCTTTTAAGGAAAGCTAATATTTAATTTCCTTAAATAACTCTATGTTAACTAAAAAGAACAATCGAATCACAAATTCGAAAACAAAGAAAACACAAATTTGAAAAAATTAATTCGAAATACTAGATCTAATGCCTCTTGTGTTTTGAATTCTTACAAAAAGAAATAACTAGCATGATACGGAAAACAACTACTAATTATACCTTCTTTTTGTATGCTAATGACCTCGAGATCTTCTGCCGTATTCCTTGCCTCGCCTCGCCTTAGATGTCGTGTGGGTGACGATCCTCCAAGATGAACACCACCCAAAAGCTTCCTTCCTCTTCATCTAAAATCCGGCCACCACCACCACCAATTTAGGAACCAAAGAGAGCAAGGGAAAGGGAAGGGGAGAGATCCGGCCATCATGAGAGAGCACAAGCAAGAGACTAGAATTAGATGCCTCCTTCTTCTTTTTCTTCTTCTTCTCCTTCTCCTCCTTCTCCTCCTCCTTGTATCCGACCACTTAAAGGAACCACAAGCAATATATGTGGCCGGCCCTAGCATGATAAAGAGCTAGGGGCCGGCCCTAAGGAGGAGACTAGAGAGAATAGAGAAAAAGAATTCATTAACCCATGAAGCCTCTCCTCCCCTTCTTTTATAATACTTGCCCAAGGCAAATAAGGAAAAACTTTTTACAAAAATTAAAATCTTCCTCATGTTTTTCCTTTTCCCTTTTTATTTTTCCTTTTCTTTCCTCTTGATTGAATTAATCACCAATCATAGATTAGTTTTAATTTGATTGGATGATGACTTAATCTTATTGGCCAACCCCTTGCTTGGGCACCAAGCAAGGGTGGCCGGCTCCTATAAGGAAGGAAATATATATATATATTTTTATAAAATTTTGCAAGAAGAAATCCTCTTATAAAATTTTACAAGCTCTCTTTCAATTTCCTAAAGTAGGAGTTAAAAAAGGAAAATTTTAAAAATTAAAACCATGTTTTAAAATTTAAAACTTCTCTTATAAAATTTTCTTTTTTAACATGGTGATAGAAAATTTAAATTTTAAAACTTCTCTTCCTTTTTTCCTAAACCATGAGGATGGTTAAAAAATGAAAGTTTTAAAACTTTTAAACTTTCTTTTAAAACATGTGGCCTAATTCAAATAAGGAATGTTTTTAAATTTAAAATCTCTCTTTTAAAACTTGTAGTTTTCTACAAAGAGAAGATTTTAAAAATTCAAAAACACCCCTCCTTGTTTAAATTATTGTGGCCGGCCCCCTCTTGCTTGGGCACCAAGCAAGGGGCCGGCTCCTTAAGAGGATAATGTGGACGACCCTTGCTTGGTCACCAAGCATTAGGCCGACCCCCTTCTTGGACACCAAGATGGGCTTATATTTGGATGAACTTGAGACTTTAATGAGGCTACGACAGGGACCTAGAGGAGAAATTGGTTTTGGCCTTTCGATGAGCTTGAGTATCCCGTGTTCGCCCCGAATACACAACTCAAGTTCATCGATAATAACTCATTCCACTAGAGAGTTATTATCGCACTACCGCACCAATCCCAAATTACATTATGGGCTCCTTCTTATCATGAGTGTGTTAGTCTCCCTGTGTTTAAGATAATGAATGTCCACTAATTAAGTAAGTTACTGACAACTTACTTAATTGATATCTAGCTCCAAGAGTAGTACCACTCAACTTCATTGTCATGTCGGACTAAGTCCACCTGTAGGGTTTAACATGACAATCCTTATGAGCTCCTCTTGGGGGCATTCTCAACCTAGATAATTAGGACACAGATTCCTTCTATAATCAACAACACACACTATAAGTAATATCGTTTCCCAACTTATCGGGCTTATTGACTTATCGAGTTAAATCTCACCCATTGATAAGTCAAAGAAATAAATACTAAATATTTGTGTTTGTTATTATATTAGGATTAAGAGCACACACTTTCATAATAACTAAGGTCTAGTTTTTTTATAAAATCAGTACAAAAAGAACTTACCTAAAATGGTCCTACTCAATACACTTGGAGTGTATCAGTGTAATTTATTAGTTAAGATAAACTAATACTTAATTACACTACGACTACTTCAACGGTTTATTCCTTTCCATCTTAGTCGCGAGCAACTGTTTATAATTTATAAAGAACCGACAACATGATCTTTTGCATGTGACACCACACACCATGTTGTCTACTATATAAATTAATTGAACAAATTACTTTTAACAAATAAATGTAGATATTGACCATTGTGATTCTTTATTTCTAAATAAATATTTATACAAAAGTTAGGCTTTTAGCTAGTATACACTCTAACAACTGCTACAACGTATTAGCTGCTACAACGTGCAGCAGTTACTGTGTATTAGCTGCTACAACATAATAGCTGTTACAACATGTAGTAGTTAGTAACTGCTACAATGTAGTAGCTGTACAACGTAGCAACTGTTACACATTATAGCAGTTATTGTGTAGTAGTTGCTACAACATAATAGATGCTACAGTGTGTAGCAACTACTATGTAGTGGCTGCTACAACGTAGTAGCTACTACACACTGTTGGTGCAGGATGCACTAGAATCGAACTTGAGTTTTGATATTGTCAAAGATTCAAGTTAATTCTTATTGTAATCTGATAAATTGCCTAAGTGTGCAGGCTATTTACTCAATCAGAAAATCCCTAGTCGCGGCTAGGTAGGAAAGTCTTAGCAGATCGTGGAAGCCAGGTAGGAAGTCTAGGTGGGTCGAGGACCTGACACTTACAGTTGGACTCGATAGGTTTGGAGAACATGATATCGAGAGGAAGTCCTGGGGAGCTGATCTGATGTTGAGTTGAAGTCTAAGCAGGTCTGGAGGACCCGATATTTAGTAGGTAGGTTGAGGTAAGCAACTGGAATAGAGTGACGGGGAGGTCGTGTCCCGAGAAGAGAAAAATCCTTGGTCGCTAGTCCAACTGAAGAAACTGGGAGGTTTGCAAGTTGAGATTAAGACAGATCTTATTGTCTTTTCTTATTCATGCAGCATTATACTGTAAGTACCCTATGATAATTTTAATGTGATCAAACAAGTCAAAGTTATTGGTGCAGTTTGTACTGACGGTCTAACTCAGATTTTGATTAATGACAAGTAAGTTAAGTTAGGTTTTGTTGTGATCTAACCACTTGATTAAGTGTGCAGGAGAAGTCCAAATAGGTCGACGGACTGACCAGATATCTAGCAGGAAATCCAGCTAAGTCAACGGGATGATTGGATAGCTGGTATGAAGTCCAGATAGATCGACGGGCTGATCAGATATCTGGCGAGAAGTTCAACTTGGCCAACGGGTCGATCGGATAGCTGGTATGAAGTCCAGACAGGTCGACGAGCTGACCGGATGTCTGGTAAATTGGTAAGTTAAGGTAAGTCACTAGAGAAGAGTGACCTTGTGAGGACGCGTCCCGATTGAGGGACAGTAGGCGTCGATCCATTTTAGGTCCATTTGGGATCCCTAAATTGAGACTTTGACTAGTTTCTGGTCATGGGAGGGCAAGAACTAATTACTACTCTTTATTATTAATTATTATTTTCCTTGTGTTGCAGGTTATTTGGACTAACATTGTTTTTCAGGACAAAGGAGAAAATTTATCTTTGGATGAATAGTGCCCGAAGGTGGTTTCAAGCAGTAAAGGCGTCTTTGTACTGTTCATAGAAGGCGCCTTCCATGGCTATGGAAGGTGCCTTCCACAGGATAAATTTTGGACGCAGTCTCGAATAAGTGCCAGGTTGCTTGGGATCAAATTTCCAGGTTGAAGGCGCCTTCAACAGCTATGGAAGGCGTCTTCCAAGCCCTATTTAAGGCAATCTCGAGAAGGCTTTGAGAGAACACCGATATACGAGCTACTGCACATCCGTTTGGGCTTCCGACTGCTCTAGTCTTCTACTATGACTCTGCTGCAAAGCTACTGTGCCCGACGACTATTCCAAGGACTTTTGATCGCGACCGATAGACCCACAATGACACACGAGTGCTCCTATTTCTATCCTTAAGTGTTGGTAACGAATTTTGTTTGTGTACTTAATTTCTGCAAAAGGACAAGTGCAGTGTGTTGCACTTGTTCTAATCCTTTTTGTACTCGATTCCCTCTTCTAGAGGTACCGGAAGAGATTTTTAATGGATTACCCATCGGTAGGTTCGCAAGACCTAGGTCTTGGAGTAGGAGTCGCCGAAAGCTCCGAACCAAATAAACCGACTGTGTTTTCTTATGGTTTTTTGTTTTCGATTTCTTATTTACTTTCTGCTGCATTCACACTCGTGATTTTAAAAATGAGAAAATAATTTTTTGAAAACCATGTGATTCACCCCCCTTCTCACGTGAGTATCGATCCAACAAGTGGTATCAGAGCAGGTTCTGCTCTGAATTGGTGCAACCACCAATCAAGCCGGGGAAAAACATTTTCAGTTTTTTTCTATCTGAATTGGTAAAACTTTACCTATTCAGATAAATTTTTTTGCTCGTTTGATTTTAACTCGAACTTGGTGCAACATCTCTCGAGTTCTTCTATTTTTTTTTTATATCTCAAACATTGCTAATACAAGACCAAGTCTTGGGACCTCCTTTCTCCTTTTCTCTTTGTGTGCAAGATTCATGGATCAAAACGAGGGATACAACACTGTCTGTCCTCCCCTCTTCAATGGTGACGACTTCCCTACTGGAAGAAGCGGATGGAGGTATACTTGAAGACCGACTTTGACCAGTGGTTCAACATCACCAGAGGCTACAAAGCTCCCGTCAACAACTCCGGAATTACAATGAACCCGGAACATTGGAATTAGGAAATGAAGAAGAAGGCTCAGATCGACTTCAAGGCTCTCAACACAATCCAGTGTGGGCTAACGAAGAAAGAACTGAATCGCGTTGGCCCACACAAAAATACGAAGGAGCTGTGGGATAAACTCATCGAATTGTACGAGGGAACCAACGATGCAAAGGTAACAAAAAAGGACATTTATTTGAATAAATTATTTAAGATAAAAATGAAGGAAGGAGAATCTGCGAGTCAACTACATGCAAGGATAAAAGATATCCTAAATGGGCTTCATACAATCGACTATCAAATGGAGAATCGAGACTTAATAAGGTATACGCTAAATGTGTTTTCTCGAAATGCACTGTGGGCATCCATCGTGGATGCCTATAATGTTGGTGCAACTTTAGGTCAAGGTTGACCTGGTTGACCCGACTCGAGTTGACCTGACTCGAGTTGTATTTTGATGTTTGACAAGAACAAAAGAGTTGTATTTTGATGGGAGATTGTTGGTGCAACCTTAGGTCAAGGTTGAACTGGTTGACCCGAGGTGAGTTGACCTGACTCAAGTTGTATCTTGATGTTTGACAAGAACAGAAACTTGGGAGGTTGTGGGTGTAATCCGTGGTCAAGGTTGACCTGGTTGACCTGAGGTGAGTTGACCTGACTCGGAAAAGTCCAAGCAGGGAGCTTGGCACGGGAAAAGTCCAAGTATGGAGACTTGGCACGGAGGAGTCCAAGTTTGGAAGCTTGGCACATGGAAGTCGGAGAGGGCTCGGTAGCTCGTTCTCCGAACTGTGGTCAGAGAGGGCTCGGTAGCTCGTTCTCTGGACCGGATGTGGAAAGTCCTGGTGAGTGAAGCCAGGCAGACAGATTGAAAGTCCTGGTGAGTGAAGCCAGGCAGTGGGAAAGTCCTGGTGAGTGAAGCCAGGCAGTTGGAAAGTCCTGGTGAGTGAAGCCGGGCAGATTGGAAATCCTGGTGAGTGAAGCCAGGTGAAAACCCTAGTGAGTGAAGCTAGGTGAAAGTCCTGGTGAGTGAGCAAAGGAAAATCCAGATGGATCAAGGGTGATCGGACATCTGGTGTTGAGAAGGTCAAGTAGGTCAAGGGAGTGACCGGATACTTGACACGAAGAGAAAAGTCCAAGTGGGTCAAAGGGATTGACCGGACACTTGGTAGGGAGTCTTAGCAGGTCAAGGGAGTGACCAGATGCTAAGCATGAGATACCAATAGGTCAAGGTTGACCGGATATTGGTTTGGAAGGTTTGGGACTTGGTTTGGGCAAAAACCAAGCTCTGGATCGATCTGGGGACCGATCCAGTGATACGACTGATCTGTCTGGTGACCGATCAGTAATCAAACAGAATGCTTCTGTGGATTATCTGATCGGTCTGAAGACCGATCAGGAAGCAAACAGAAGAGAAGAAGGAGAAAGGCTGATCGGTCAAAGGGGCCGATCAGACCCCTCCTGGACCGATCAGGACATAGCCTGATCGGTCCCCAAGACCGATCAGGACCCTTGTGGACCGATCAGGATGAAGCCTGATCGGTCCACATCCTAGCCGTTGCCTAGCAACAGCTAGTTTCTTCTGTGTCTTCTTCGCATGTTATAAAAGGGGTTGAGGAGCTACTGTTCTGGGGTTACTTCTTCCTTCTTGCCCTTGCTTCTTGCTGCACTTGAGCTTTGCTGAGCTCTCTGCTTCGTGAAGCTTCGTGTGAGCTTCCCCGGCTGGTCAGCTGCTGCTGTTCTTCTGTGAAGTTGCTGTTTCATCAACGGAAACCAGTCGAAGGCAAGCGTGTTTGTTTTTACATTCATATCGTTGCTTCTTCTTGTATTTCTTGTACACTCTGATCTTGCTGTTGCAAGAAAGTATTGTGGCGAGGTTTCTCCACCCACAAGGAGTATTTACTAGCCGGTTCTCCGGGGACTCATCCACCGACGGATTGATAGGCTTCGTCCACCTTACGGACACGCCGAGGAGTAGGAGCATCATCTCCGAACCTCGTTACATCGGTTTGTTTGAGGTTTGTCTTTCTCATCTTCGTTTCTATTGTTTATTTCCGCTGCGCTAACCTAATTCGTAGGAAGAAACGAACGATTTGGGGTCGGCTATTCACACCCCCTCTCTCTAGCCGCGATCATCGATCCTAACAAGTGGTATCAGAGCGAGGTCGCTCTTCGCCGGATTAACACCCGAGGGTGCACAAGCTAGAGATGGATCAACTCGGAGACGACATCACCATTCCACCCTTCTACGATCGCGACGACTTCGCGTTTTGGAAGGTAAGAATGAAATATTTTCTTATGACTAATCTTGAGAATTGGAGTTGTGTCCAATTAGGTTTCAAGCCTCCGACGGACAAGAAAGGAGAAACCCTGGAGAAGAAGGAGTGGACCAAGGAACAAGTCCACCAATCCCTAGTCAACGATGAGGTATTGAAGATTTTTGAATTTTCTTTACCTAATGATGTTTTGTGTAGGATAGGTGGATACAACAATGCCAAGGAGTTGTGGAACAACTTGGCTAAGTTCCATGAGGGGAACTCCACTTCAAGCCATGAAGAGGAGTCAAGTGAGCCAAGTAGCTCACATCATGGAGGAGAGGAATTAGAAGTTGAGGGCTACTCAACATCTAAGGAAGAAGAGAAGGAGAGTTCTTCTTCAAGAATGGAGCAAGAGGAAGAAGCTTCTACCTCCGGAAGGGATGAAGAAGAAAGTCTTCATCCATCCTCAACCCTAGGTAACTCAAGCATTTCAATTTCAAATAAATTACATATAATGTGCTTTGACTGTAGGGAGTATGGAAATTACAAGAGTAAGTGTCCAAAGAGGATTAGAAAGTCTCCACCGGCGCCAAAGGTCAAGAAAGCAGGAGTCCCGATACGCAAAGGCAAAGAGCACGTGGTGTGTTTTCAATGCAAGCGAAGGGGACATTATCGGAGCCAATGTCCAAGGGGGAGGCAACCTCACAAGGACAAGAAGACGAGCACATCGATAGGGGGAGCTAAGGCAAACCCTAAGGTAATCTCTAAGGTTCATTTTTGCAATTCAAATAGAACACATGCTAGTAGCCTTATTGCTATTGCTAATAATGATAAGCATGTTAATTATAGAAATCGATACACATGCTTAGGTGCCAAACATGTGAGCCTAGATAAGGATAACACTAGGAAAGCCAACCCTAGGACTAACTCATCAAAGGCTAAGGAGAACCTAGGTAGAAATCCCAAATCAACTAGACACATGCCTAGGAATACCTCAAAGAAAAATGAAAAATTAAAAATTGAGGTATTAGAGAAGGAGAATCAAGTCTTGAGGTCAAGACTTGATACTTTGGAAAAGGCTCTTAAGAACTTGGAGAAGTCATCTCTAGGGTTTAAGGGTCAAAAACCAATGTCCAAGGACAAGAAAGGTTTGGGTCACAAACCTAAGTCCCAAATGGTCAAGCCTACTTATCACAATGTTCCATTCGATTATGGAACAAAATCTAGGGCTAGAAAGACCATCACCAAGGTCACAAGGGGAGTCACCCCTAGAGTTGATCTTGATGAGTCCCAAATGACCAAGGCATTAAAGCCTAGGAGGGTCATTAGAAGGGTTGCTAGGGAAGTCATCCCTAGTGAATACTTAGTGAACCCAATGAACTCCAATAGGTATTGGGTTCCTAGGAGCGTGATTTCATCACGCTAGATGAGTTAGGGTGTGCCAACCTTAATTGAATAAGTAGTTAACCTAATCATGGCAAAAGGTGGCACTTTAGGAATTTTCAAGGTGTGATCAAGCCTTGAAAATGAAATTAAGAGTTATTCCTAAGGTGATTAGAATGTGCCAACTACATTTGAGGAGTTCTCTTAGGTCAATCTAATTGGCACATAATGATCTAAAAGTCTTGAGGATATGACTTTAGGTCTATTACACTTAGGAATATAGAATTTTATGGCAAAATGATAAAAATTATCAAAAATGGCAACTAAGGCCAGAATTAGGTATTTTCTATACCTTGACATGTTATTTGCCATATATTGTTTGCCATACGCCATGTCATGACATCATATTTATTTTATAATCATTTAAAATGTCATGATAATGCTTAGGTTAGTTAAATGTCATGCTTTATTTAAGTTTCATACTTTATGCCATGACATCATGACATTGACACATGTTATTATATATGATATCATTTTATGCCATGTCATCATCTTTTGCATTTATAATTAATTAATTTGATTTAAGGTTAAAAACATAATTTGATATGGAGATCAAATTGATGTTTAGAAAATGCATGAGACCTTAGCCTAAGATAACCTAAACCCATATCTCACATCAAAATTGACTTGGATGTGTTTTTGATACACCTTAGATGTGTGTGAGATATTAGGATGATGAGTTAGGATCAAGGTGCATGGTTATTGTACCTAGATAAGCCTAATTCGAAATTGGGGATCATAGGGAAAGCTTATGTACAAGTCATGTACATATAGCCCAAAGATTGTGGTCCCAAATTAAAGGGTTTAAAATCATTTCAAAATTGATTTGAAAAACCTTGATGAAGCTTTTCTAGTGATATCATTCATCATTGAGCAAATTGATACAAAGTTGAGGTAAACTTGAACTATTTCAAAGTTTTTGAACTTTATATAAAGATTTGAAAATGGAACTTATTTTCATAGAAAACTATTTTTCCATGATAGTATATGTTATGAGGAACGTATCCTCAAAATTTCACAATCTTTGGAATTTTCTGTGAGTTTCTAGAGGTTTCTGAATTTCAGAAGAAGAAAAATTCAGAAATCGGAAATCAGAGGTCGTGGACCGATCAGGAGGTTGCCTGATCGGTCCAGGTCTATGTGGATCGGTCACTGGACCGATCCAGAAGGAGCCTGATCGGTCTGGTGACCGATCAGGGTGTGCCAGTTTCGACTGTGCTGTCTGAAATTTCTGAAATTTCAGCAATGAAGTTGGTGTTTTGGATTTCTAAAGGTTTGAAACTCTCCAAGACATTGTTGGTGCAATGGTCAAGGGGGAGTTGACCTTTAGGGGGAGTTTTACCTATTAGTCAAGGGGGAGTTGACTTTTAGGGGGAGTTTTTACTCCTAAAAGACTTAGGTGATATGAGATTATCACTAAGTTAATTGTTGACTCTAGTGTCAAGGGGGAAATTAAGAGTTTCAATGAAAGGTATGAGACTTTCATTAGGAAGAAACTCTTGACCTTGATTAACTCCTTTTGATGTGTGTCAAAAAGGAGAATGGAGGATGTCTAGAGAATGTTCAAGAAAGAACATTGGAGTTAGTGGGAGAGTTTGTTGATCACGACGAGTGAAGTTGTGAACAACGATAACTTACTCTTTGTTGGTTGCTACTCGGAAAGCCTATAGGTTCCACTGTACAAAAATTTTGTACAAAGATCTGAACCTTTTCCTAGCTACCATGTGTTCTTTTAAATTAAATTTTGGATCTCCTGCGGAACTTAACACGTTTGATCCAAAACTTAATCTATTTGTTCTTTTAGGTTTTGACTTGGATCTCCTGCGGAACTTAACACGTTCGACCCAAGTCTCCTTAAGTTATTAATTCCATTAAATATTAATTTCCATAAAAGGTTCCCAGTACTGACGTGGCGAGGCACATGGCCTTCTTGGATATGGGAGCAACCACCACCGACTAGACAAAACATTTAATAGAAAGCTAATATTTAATTTCCTAAAATAACTTTAGGTTAACCAAAGAGAACAATCAAATCACAAGGAAAAGAAAGAAACAAAAGAACACAACTTGAAAAACATATTTGAAATACTAGAACGTAAGCCTCTTATATTTGGTATTATTTCCATAAATAACTAGCATGATGCGGAAATAGAAATTACTAGTTATACCTTGTAGGAAAACCTCTTGATCTTCTACCGTATTCCTCTTCTAACCTCGGACGTTGTGTGGGCAACGATCTTCCAAGATGAGAAACCACCAACCACCTTCTTCTCCTCCAAGCAAGGTTCGGCCACAAAAGAAAAGCTTCACCAAGGAGAAAACCAAAATACTAACCAAGCTCCAAGAGATGCTAGCTTTCTCCTTCTTCTTCTTCTTCTCCGAGTAGTATCCGGCCACCACAAGAACTCCAAGGGAGAGGGAGAGGTTCGGCCACCACAAGAGGAAGAGAAGGAGATGATGGCCGGCCACACCAAGGAACAAAAGAGGGAGAGGAATAATAGATGTTGTGTCTTGTGAAGGCACCCTCACCCCTTCTTTTATATTCCTTGGCCTAGGTAAATTAGGAAATTTAATTACAATAAATTTTCCTTAATTTCCTTGACATGATTTAATTGAGAAAAATAAAATAATATTTCCCCAATTAAACAATGATGGCCGGCCAAATCAATAGGAAGCTAATTGGACAAGTTTCAATCAACAATTAAAACTTTCCTTATTTGTTTCCGGAAATTTTAAAAAATAAAATTTCTCTTTAAAATCTCTTCATGGTCAATAAAAGGAAATATCTATAATTTTAATTTTATTAACATGTGAATAATTTTAAAGAGAAAATAAAACATCTCTCAATCTACAAATAAGGAAAGAGATCTAATCTCTTTCTTTAATCTTTGTAAATCTTTTTACAAGAGAGATATTTTAATTTTAATTCTCTTTAAATTAAATCTTCCACATAATAATAAACATTAAAATTAAATTTTCTTTTTAATTAATTATGGCCGGCCCCCTAGCTTGGGTTCAAGCTAGGGCCGCCACCTATAAACCAGCTTAGGCCGGCCCTAGCTTGGTTCCCAAGCTAGCTTGGCCGGCCCCCTTTAGGTGGGTATAGAAGGTGGGTATAGTACTCTATAATTAAGAGGTTACGATAGAGACCGAGAGGAGGAATTGGTTTTAGTCTCCCGATAAAATTAAGCATCCCATGTTCGCCCCGAACACACAACTTAATTTTATCAATAATAATTCATTCCACTAGAGAACTATTATTGAACTACCGCACCAATCCCAAATTACATTTTTGGGCTCCTTCTTATTATGAGTGTGTTAGTCTCCCTGTGTTTAAGATGTCGAATGTCCACTAATTAAGTGAGTTACTGACAACTCATTTAATTAATATCTAAGTCCAAGAGTAGTACCACTCAACCTTATTATCATGTCGGACTAAGTCCACCTGCAGGGTTTAACATGACAATCTTTATGAGCTCCTCTTGAGGACATTATCAACCTAGTATCACTAGGACACAGTTTCCTTCTATAATCAACAACACACACTATGAGTGATACCATTTCCCAATTTATCGGGTTTATTGATTCATCGAACTAAATCTCACCCATTGATAAATTAAAGAAATAAATATCAAACATATGTGCTTGTTATTATATTAGGATTAAGAGCACACACTTCCATAATAACTGAGGTCTTTATTCCTTTATAAAGTCGGTATAAAAGAAAGACCTCAAATGGTCCTACTCAATACACTCTGAGTGTACTAGTGTAATTATATAGTCAAGATAAACTAATACCTAATTACACTACGACTTTCTAATGGTTTGTTCCTTTCCATTCTGGTCGTGAGCTACTGTTTATAATTTATAAGGTACTGATAACATCATCTTCTGTATGTGACACCACATACTATGTTATCTACAATATAAATTAAATGAACAACTACAAACAAATGTAGATAATTAGACCAAATGTGATTCTTTATTCATAATGAATGTTTACAAAGCTTAGGCTTTCAGTATACACTCCAACAATCTCCCACTTATACTAATGACTAAGCTGCCATATCTTCTACCATACATCTGATTCCCATTCCCTCCACATGCCGATCGAAAGCTTTCAAGGGCCTTAGTGAAAGGATCGCCAGTTATCCGTGATGCAATCTTGGCGATGACAACTTCTCCTCGCTCACAATATCTCGTATCGGTGGTACTTGCGCTCTATATGTTTACTCGCCTTATGAGCTCGTGGTTCCTTCGAGTTTGCAATCACTACTATTATCACAATAAATTGTGATGATCTTGGGCAAACCAGAATCACATCTAAGTCCATTAGAAAGTTCCCGAGCCATCGCTTCTTTAGGCGCCTTAGAGGCTACATACTCAACTTCCATGGTTGAGTCGATACGCATTCGCTTAACACTCCTCCATGAAATGGCTCCACCTCCTAAAGTAAACACATAGCCTGATGTAGACTTACTATTGTCCCTATCGGATTGGAAATCAGAATTGTAACCCACAGGGAGCAAATCATCCGCTTGGTAAACTAGCATATAATCCCTAGTCCTTCTCGTGTACTTTAATATATGCTTTACCGCAGTCCAATGTCCTTGTCCAGGGTTACTACTGACCATGCCCATGGCAAAACAAATATCAGGTCTCGTACATAACATTGCATACATTAGGCTTCCTACAGCCGAAGCATAAGGAACTGCTTTCATGTCCTCTATCTCTTTCGATGTCTTTGGAGACATCTCTTTAGATAGAGCTACTCCATGTCTAAAAGGTAAGAAACCTTTCTTGGAATCCTGCATGCTAAAACGAGCAAGGATTGTATCTATATATGAAGCTTGGGACAGACACAACATTCTTTTCTTACGATCCCTTATAACTTTGATCCCAAGAATGTGTGCACAATCTCCTAAGTCCTTCATATCAAATTGTTTGGACAACCATACCCTTACGTCTGATAATACCTTGACATTGTTGCCAATTAACAAAATATCATCTACGTATAGTACAAGAAATACCACCACGTTTCCGTTACACTTCTTATATACACAAGACTCATCCGGACTTTGAATAAATCCATATGACTGGATTACTTCATTAAACCGGATGTTCCAAGACCTTGAAGCTTGCTTCAGTCCATAAATGGACCGATTGAGCTTGCATACTAGATGCTCTTTGCCTTTTCAATAAATCCTTCCGTTGCTTCATATGGATGTTCTCTTCAAGACTTCCATTAAGGAAGGTCTTGACATCCATTTGCCAAATCTCATAATCCATATGAGCAAAGAATGGATAAGAGTATCCGGATAGACTTAAGCATGGCTAGGTGAAAAGTTTCCTCATAATCGATTCCCTCTTTCCGAGTGTACCCTTTCGCAACAAGCCTAGCTTTGAAGGTTTCTACCTTCCGTCATCCCTCTTTTCCTTTTGTAGATCCACTTGCATCCAACGGCTTTTACACCATCAGTGGTTCTACAAGCTCCCACACCTTATTAGAGTACATGGACTCTATTTAATTCATTGCCTTTTGCCAAGATCGCATCTATATCTTGGAGTGCTTTATCATGACCGGGGATCGGGTTCATGTTTACCGAGATCAAGTCCGAAGACTCTCCCAAAACATGAATCTTCTGTGCCTCACAACCCTCCCACTACGACGAGGCATGCGTGGTTGTGTATCATGTGTGACACGTGTTGCGGTCTCTTGTGGTACTTCATCTTGTCTTGTTGGTAATGAAGTAGACATGTCCTCTCTAAGTTCTTCTAAAACGACTTTACTCTGGGCTTGTGATCCATTATATAGTCTTCTTCTAAAAGCGGGCATTGGTGCTAACAATGACCTTCGGTCTTTAGGACTATAAAATAAACCACCTTTCGTTCCTTTGGGATATCCTACAAACACGCGAACTTCAGTGCGAGATTCTAACTTATCAACATCTGGTTTCAGACATGTGCTGGACTACCCCAAATCCGAATATGTCTTAGACGGGTTTTCGCCCATTCCACAATTCTATGGGAGTAGAAGAAACTGATTTAGAAGGTACTAAGTTCTGAACATACACTGCTGTTTCCAGAGCATATCCCCAAAACGAATTTGGTAATTCTGAATAACTCATCATCGATCTAACCATCTCCATAAGAGTCCTATTCCTTCGCTCTGCTACACCATTCAGTGTTCCAGGTGCATACAATTGGGATTGAATCCGACCTCGATAAGTAATTCCTAAACTCTCCTAAGAGGTATTCGCCACCACGATCGATCGTAGTGTCTTGATACTTTTACCTAATCGCTTCTCCACATCGCCTTGTATTCTTTGAACTTGTCAAAGCATTCGGACTTCGGCGCATTAGGTAAATGTATCCATATCTTGAATAATCGTCTATGAAAGAGACAAAATATTCAAAACCTCCTCTTGCCAGGGACAGACATAGGACCACACAAATCGAGTGAACCAACTCTAACACTTCTTTGGCTCTATACCCTTGGCCTGAGCGGCCTCTTGGTCATTTTACCTTCTAAGCAAGATTCACAAGTTGGAAAATTTTCCAACTCAAATGAACTTAAAAGTCCATCGGCTATAAGCCTCTGAATCCTACTTAAGTTAATATGACCAAGCCTTAGATGCCAAAGATATGCTTGGTTCATTTCAAAAGGTTCTTTTCTCGTATTAGAATTAGAAGATGAATTATAAATTTCCATGTTTTGCTTTGTGGAAGAATTTGGATTTAAAATATACAAATTGCCAACTAATGTACCAGAACAGATAATCACTTTATTTCTTTTAATAACTACATCGTTACTGAAAGAAACTGAATATCCATCTAAAAACAGTTTAGAAACTGAAATTAAATTCTTTCTAAAACTGGGTACATAAAGACAATTTCTTAAAACCAAATTTCTATTTCTACTAAAAGATAAGTAGACGTCTCCCACTGCAACAGCTGCCACCTTAGTAGCATTGCCCATGTAGACGGTAATCTCTCCTTTAGATAGTCGTCGGGTTTCCTGGAACCCCTGCAAGGAATTGCAGACATGATCAATGGCTCCGTATCTACACCAGGTGTTGGTAGATAACACCGCTAAACATGTTTCAACAACTAGAGTATGAGATATACCTTTGTTTTGGTTCCTACGAGGACAGCCTTCCTAACTGCTTTCAGATGAAGCACTTGCCCTTCTCTTCTTCATTCCGCTTTAAATCCGTACTACGAGATTTATTCACTTTCTTTTGAACCGACTTGTTTCTTCTTCTTCTTTCCTTTCGGTTTAGAAGTAGAACCATTTTCAGATAGTGAATTTGAGCATTGTGATGAAATAATCCTTCTGCTGCCTTGTCAATAGTTCCGCTAATGAATAAACCTCTTATTCATATTATAGTTCAAACCGCTCAAAACTTCTAGGTAGCGTTTGGAGGATCATATCGATCCGGGTTTCCCATCAATTTCTCCTCCAAGGATCAGATCTCGTTCGGATAAGCCATCATCTTTAGGATATGATCCCTTACAGAGTACCCTCTTGCATGGTGGTCATTATCTTTCTCATGGCTTCTTGCCTAGAAGCCCTATCCTGATGACCAAAGAGTTCCTTGAGATTGTTCATAATATCATAGGCTGTTGGTAAATCTTGATGCTGATGTTGCAATACATTTGACATTGAAGCCAAAATGTAACACCGCGCCATCTCATCTGCTTTTACCCATTTCCTATGATATTCAATCTCCTCTTGGGTAGATTCACCAGTAGGTGCTTCAGGGCACTGCTCAGTCAGTACAAATTTATAACTTTCAGCAATAAGAACAATGTCTAGGTTTCTTTTTCAATCTATGTAATTAGGTTCAGTAAGTCTATTCTGTTGAAGTATGATGGACAGTGGGTTGAAAGTCATCCTAAGAATCACAAATAACTTTTGGTCAGAACTCTAAATTTAGAATAATATTGATTCCTCAAACAATACTATTTTAAATTAACCAACACCTCATAACACCGTGAATTTTGTATGCCACGTTAGTGTGGACGTATACAAATTCAACATTTGTAAAAGGAGGGTTTTAACCCATTAATTTTATTATCTTGTCAACCTAACTTTTTGACAAATAAAATTAATAGTTGGTATCATTTGGTCACACAAATAATAGCAGTGACTCCGTTGGGGAGGATACTATTAGATGTGTCTAAGTGTATACCATTACTTGACACTAAGTCCATTAATAAGATTATGCCCCTTCCGTTGGGGAAGATCACACGCTCTTAATTAACTTCCTATAGTCATCCAAAAATAGAAGTCTGTTCTAGTGATCCGCAAACAAGCTCATCCGTTATGGAGGAAGGCACTCAGAGCCAACGCGCAAGCTTGTTTGCATCACTTACAAACCAGTAATGGAGACCATGGGATTTATTTAAAAAACCCTCTCCCACTTAGTTATTTATAAATGAGGAATTTTAACTATGCTAGCCTACTAAACTTGTAAACTAACATGCACACACAGCACAATATAAAAGCAATAAATAGAAAATTTAATTTTCAACTATTATGGCTTTTATCTCTAATTGTCCTCCATGTGTTGTCATCCCAAGCTGCTGCCATATTTGGCCACCGCCACCGGGTCTAGCTGTCGCATCCATCTTGCTCCTAGTTCCGCTGCGCCTCTGGTCCTTAGAAGGTTCCACGCTTTGCAAGATTCGATCCATGACATAAATAGAATTTTACATTTTGATCCTATATTCCATAAAAGGAATGTACATGTATCTAGATCAAAAATAAAATCCTAATAAAACTAAATACAGCTCCTGCTGTATTTTAATACAATCATGCACACACATATAAATTGCCCTTGACATGTCCAAGGGTCCAATCACACACATAATTAACTAAAAGCCATAATAGTTGGATCCTGCATCCACAAAGTTAGCACATCCTACTATTATCCTGCCTAAATTATGTATGACATGTGCATAATTAAACTAAATACCAAATACACAGAGGCAAAACCCTAGCTCTGATACCAATTGTTGGTTGCTACTCGGAAAGCCTATAGGTTCCACTGTACAAAAATTTTGTAAAAAGATTTGAACCTTTTCCTAGCTACCATGTATTCTTTTAAATTAAATTTTGGATCTCCTGCGGAACTTAACACGTTTGATCCAAAACTTAATCTATTTGTTCTTTTAGGTTTTGACTTGGATCTCCTGCGGAACTTAACACGTTCGACCCAAGTCTCCTTAAGTTATTAATTCCATTAAATATTAATTTCCATAAAAGGTTCCCAGTACTGACGTGGCGAGGCACATGGCCTTCTTGGATATGGGAGCAACCACCACCGACTAGACAAAACCTTTAATAGAAAGCTAATATTTAATTTCCTAAAATAACTTTAGGTTAACCAAAGAGAACAATCAAATCACAAGGAAAAGAAAGAAACAAAAGAACACAACTTCGAAAAAACATATTCGAAATACTAGAACGTAAGCCTCTTGTATTTGGTATTATTTCCATAAATAACTAGCATGATGCGGAAATAGAAATTACTAGTTATACCTTGTAGAAAAACCTCTTGATCTTCTACCGTATTCCTCTTCTAACCTCGGACGTTGTGTGGGCAACGATCTTCCAAGATGAGAAACCACCAACCACCTTCTTCTCCTCCAAGCAAGGTTCGGCCACAAAAGAAAAGCTTCACCAAGGAGAAAAACCAAAATACTAACCAAGCTCCAAGAGATGCTAGCTTTCTCTCCTTCTTCTTCTTCTTCTCCGAGTAGTATCCGACCACCACAAGAACTCCAAGGGAGAGGGAGAGGTTCGGCCACCACAAGAGGAAGAGAAGGAGATGATGGCCGGCCACACCAAGGAACAAAAGAGGGAGAGGAATAATAGATGTTGTGTCTTGTGAAGGCACCCTCACCCCTTCTTTTATATTCCTTGGCCTAGGTAAATTAGGAAATTTAATTACAATAAATTTTCCTTAATTTCCTTGACATGATTTAATTGAGAAAAATAAAATAATATTTCCCCAATTAAATAATGATGGCCGGCCAAATCAATAGGAAGCTAATTGGACAAGTTTCAATCAACAATTAAAACTTTCCTTATTTGTTTCCGGAAATTTTAAAAAATAAAATTTCTCTTTAAAATCTCTTCATGGTCAATAAAAGGAAATATCTATAATTTTAATTTTATTAACATGTGAATAATTTTAAAGAGAAAATAAAACATCTCTCCAATCTACAAATAAGGAAAGAGATCTAATCTCTTTCTTTAATCTTTTGTAAATCTTTTTACAAGAGAGATATTTTAATTTTAATTCTCTTTTAAATTAAATCTTCCACATAATAATAAATATTAAAATTAAATTTTCTTTTTAATTAATTATGGCCGGCCCTACTAGCTTGGGTTCAAGCTAGGGCCGGCCACTCCAAGCTTAGGCCGGCCCTAGCTTGGTTCCCAAGCTAGCTTGGCCGGCCCCCTTTAGGTGGGTATAGAAGGTGGGTATATGTGGGT
Source organism: Zingiber officinale (assembly GCF_018446385.1). Classification (NCBI taxonomy): domain Eukaryota; kingdom Viridiplantae; phylum Streptophyta; class Magnoliopsida; order Zingiberales; family Zingiberaceae; genus Zingiber; species Zingiber officinale. The sequence goes on along the minus strand of NC_055988.1, from coordinate 155,744,519 downwards.
ATAGTACTCTATAAATAAGAGGCTACGATAGAGACCGAGAGGAGGAATTGGTTTTGGTCTCCCGATAAAATTAAGCATCCCATGTTTGCCCCGAACACACAACTTAATTTTATCAATGATAATTCATTCCACTAGAGAACTATCATTGAACTACCGCACCAATCCCAAATTACATTTTTGGGCTCCTTCTTATTATGAGTGTGTTAGTCTCCCTGTGTTTAAGATATCGAATGTCCACTAATTAAGTGAGTTACTGACAACTCATTTAATTAATATCTAAGTCCAAGAGTAGTACCACTCAACCTTATTATCATGTCGGACTAAGTCCACCTGCAGGGTTTAACATGACAATCTTTATGAGCTCCTCTTGAGGACATTATCAACCTAGTATCACTAGGACACAGTTTCCTTCTATAATCAACAACACACACTATGAGTGATACCATTTCCCAATTTATCGGGTTTATTGATTCATCGAACTAAATCTCACCCATTGATAAATTAAAGAAATAAATATCAAACATATGTGCTTGTTATTATATTAGGATTAAGAGCACACACTTCCATAATAACTGAGGTCTTTATTCCTTTATAAAGTCAGTATAAAAGGAACGACCTCAAATGGTCCTACTCAATACACTCTGAGTGTACTAGTGTAATTATATAGTCAAGATAAACTAATACCTAATTACACTACGACTTTCTAATGGTTTGTTCCTTTCCATTCTGGTCGTGAGCTACTGTTTATAATTTATAAGGTACTGATAACATCATCTTCTGTATGTGACACCACATACTATGTTATCTACAATATAAATTAAATGAACAACTACAAACAAATGTAGATAATTAGACCAAATGTGATTCTTTATTCATAATGAATGTTTACAAAGCTTAGGCTTTCAGTATACACTCCAACAGTCTGAAATTTCTAAAATTTCAGCAATGAAGTTGGTGTTTTGGATTTCTAAAGGTTTGAAACTCTCCAAGACATTGTTGGTGCAATGGTCAAGGGGGAGTTGACCTTTAGGGGGAGTTTTACCTATTAGTCAAGGGGGAGTTGACTTTTAGGGGGAGTTTTTACTCCTAAAAGACTTAGGTGATATGAGATTATCACTAAGTTAATTGTTGACTCTAGTGTCAAGGGGGAAATTAAGAGTTTCAATGAAAGGTATGAGACTTTCATTAGGAAGAAACTCTTGACCTTGATTAACTCCTTTTGATGTGTGTCAAAAAGGAGAATGGAGGATGTCTAGAGAATGTTCAAGAAAGAACATTGGAGTTAGTGGGAGAGTTTGTTGATCACGACGAGTGAAGTTGTGAACAACGATAACTTACTCTTCAGGGGGAGAGTTTGTTGATGTGTGCCAATAGGGGGAGAATGAAGGGTTTAAGTTAGGCCTTCATTATCTAAGAAGGAGGTTGCCTTCTTAGAAGGAGAATGTAAGGTTGTAACTTATGTTTCATTACCTAATGGCATGAGGAAAGTTGAGGCTATTGGATTAGCCTAACTTAAAGGTATTGTCAAACATCAAAAAGGGGGAGATTGTTGGTGCAACTTTAGGTCAAGGTTGACCTGGTTGACCTGACTCGAGTTGACCTGACTCGAGTTGTATTTTGATGTTTGACAAGAACAAAAGAGTTGTATTTTGATGGGAGATTGTTGGTGCAACCTTAGGTCAAGGTTGAACTGGTTGACCCGAGGTGAGTTGACCTGACTCAAGTTGTATCTTGATGTTTGACAAGAACAGAAACTTAGGAGGTTGTGGGTGCAATCCGTGGTCAAGGTTGACCTGGTTGACCCGAGATGAGTTGACCTGACTCGGAAAAGTCCAAGAAGGGAGCTTGGCACGGGAAAAGTCCAAGTATGGAGACTTGGCACGGAGGAGTCCAAGTTTGGAAGCTTGGCACATGGAAGTCGGAGAGGGCTCGGTAGCTCGTTCTCCGAACTGTGGTCAAAGAGGGCTCGGTAGCTCATTCTCTGGACCGGATGTGGAAAGTCCTGGTGAGTGAAGCCAGGCAGACAGATTGAAAGTCCTGGTGAGTGAAGCCAGGCAGCGAGAAAGTCCTGGTGAGTGAAGCCAGGCAGTGGGAAAGTCCTGGTGAGTGAAGCCGGGCAGATTGGAAATCCTGGCGAGTGAAGCCAGGTGAAAACCCTAGTGAGTGAAGCTAGGTGAAAGTCCTGGTGAGTGAAGCCGGGCAAGGGAAAATCCAGATGGATCAAGGGTGATCGGACATCTGGTGTTGAGAAGGTCAAGTAGGTCAAGGGAGTGACCGGATACTTGACACGAAGAGAAAAGTCCAAGTGGGTCAAAGGGATTGACCGGACACTTGGTAGGGAGTCTTAGCAGGTCAAGGGAGTGACCAGATGCTAAGCATGAGATACTAATAGGTCAAAGTTGACCGGATATTGGTTTGGAAGGTTTGAGACTTGGTTTGGGCAAAAACCAAGCTCTTGATCGATCTGGGGACCGATCCAGTGATACGGCTGATCGGTCTGGTGACCGATCAGTAATCAAACAGAATGCTTCTGTGGATTATCTGATCGGTCTGAAGACCGATCAGGAAGCAAACAGAAGAGAAGAAGGAGAAAGGCTGATCGGTCAAAGGGACAGATCAGACCCCTCCTGGACCGATCAGGACATAGCTTGATCGGTCCAGGCTTAGCCTGATCGGTCCCCAAGACCGATCAGGACCCTTGTGGACCGATCAGGATGAAGCCTGATCGGTCCACATCCTAGCCGTTGCCTAGCAACGGCTAGTTTCTTCTGTGTCTTCTTCGCATGTTATAAAAGGGGTTGAGGAGCTACTGTTCTAGGGTTACTTCTTCCTTCTTGCCCTTGCTTCTTGCTGCACTTGAGCTTTGTTGAGCTCTCTGCTTCGTGAAGCTTCGTGTGAGCTTCCTCGGCTGGTCAGCTGCTGCTGTTCTTCTGTGAAGTTGCTGCTTCATCAACGGAAACCAGTCGGAGGCAAGCGTGTTTGTTTTTACATTCATATCGTTGCTTCTTCTTGTATTTCTTGTACACTCTGATCTTGCTGTTGCAAGAAAGTATTGTGGCGAGGTTTCTCCACCCACAAGGAGTATTTACTAGCCGGTTCTCCGGGGACTCATCCACCGACGGATTGATAGGCTTCGTCCACCTTACGGACACGCCGAGGAGTAGGAGCATCATCTCCGAACCTCGTTACATCGGTTTGTTTGAGGTTTGTCTTTCTCATCTTCGTTTCTATTGTTTATTTCCGCTGCGCTAACCTAATTCGTAGGAAAAAACGAACGATTTGGGGTCGGCTATTCACACCCCCCCTCTCTAGCCGCGATCATCGATCCTAACATATAAGCTTTCAAGGAACTTATCTAAATTAAAATTAGATGAATTGTTTTACGAATTAGAGGTACACGAACAGACTAATGCCAAAATCGAGAAAGGTATTGCTCTTATTGCATGAATGTCAAAAGAGAAGACCAGAACCAAACTAGAACCAGAAGTTGAGACTGACCAAGACTCAGATGATGAAGAACACCTGGTGAACTTGGTAAGAAAAATGTTCACCAGGAGAAAGAAGAATTTCTCAAAAAGGGAACTGCAGAAGATCAACTCAACATCAAATGACAACAAAATGAACATCACATGTTTCGGGTGCAACAAAAAGGGACATTATAAGAACGACTGCCTTGAAGAAAAAGAAGGCCCTTAAAGCGACATGGGACGAATCATCCGGAGATGAATTAGACGGCGGAGAACCGAAACACACCAACTACCTCATGATGATGACTTATGAATCAGAATCAGAGAATAAATCAAAAGACGAGTCCGAACTCGAATCGAGACACGAGTCCGCACTCGTTTCTGAAAGCTCCGATAAGGTATACTTTACTTTAAGCAAAAGATTTTTTAAATTTATTGCATGTTTAAATAAGAAATTAACTAACTCTGAAAATTACATAAACGAACTAATAAAAGAAAATAAAAAATTTAATGAATAATTAAAATCAAGTTCAACAACTGAACTAATTCAAGCTAAAATCCCAACTCAAGTTGCAAAACTTGAAGAGGATAATTTTAAACTGAAAAAATGAAATAATTGAACTAAAAGAATTACTACAAAAATTCACAACTAGATCCAAGTACCTCGACATGATACTTGGATCACAAAGAGTTGTGTACAACAAGCCCAGACTCGGATACAAATCCAGCTCAACCAACAAATTCTTTATATCCTTAGTTAATCAAAATAATACCCAAACTAAAGCTTGGGTTCCAAAAGTGTGACTAACTATGTGAGTAGAAATTAACCAATATTATGTACCTAAGAATGAAATCCATTATATAAAATCAAATCCAACTAAAACCTTAAATTCAAACCAAAATAAATCTTCAAAACTAAATTCTAAACTTAAAAATAAAACAAAATCAAACTTAAATCCAGAAGATAAAATAAAATCAAACAAATCAAATTATCATCAAGTCCACTATAATTATAAAAGTAATCGATAAAAATCTAAAACTTAAAAATCAAACTCAACAATTCAGGGGGAGACTCCAAATTAGTTGGCACCTCCAAAATAATAACTTACTCGGCTAGGTAATTAAGACTAGCTAAAATAGGGACAACAGTTTAACTCGACAAATGTACTGGTAAAGTTTTGGATGATAGTAGGTTAGGGAAACTCTGTCTATGCATGTCTAGGAAGATATGTTTTCAACTTGGTGCATTTGGCTTAGTGGAACTAACTGAAGCTACTCCTTATGAATCCTAACTAGTTAGACCAAAGTTCTGTACTAAGTTTAATGGATGAGACTATTTGGAAAACCTCGAAGGCATGGTTACTCTAATGATGTTCAGGTGACTCACCATAACCCAGAAGTTTATCCAAATAATATCTGTTTGTTAAACCCAAAGCTAAACCTGAATCTAACACAAAGTTAAACCAAACCCTGAAATTAAACTTAACCCATCTCACAAAATTATAAGATTTCCTGATTGAAAATGTAGATCAGGTGAGATGGTCAAATCAGAAGCAAAGACCCCTCAGAAAAATCTGCGCTTGGAGGTGAACATTAGCACAGAGAAGCCTCTTACACTGGTTTATGAAGAAAAGGAGGAGGTTTAGATCCACTCCAACCAGTTAGGGGCAACCACCTTCATAGTCGCTAATCTGGAAAGCGCAAAGAAGGTAGAGTTGGTCACCCACCTTAGACAAAATTATGATGTGTTCGCTTGGTCGACACACGAGCTTCCCGAAATCTCACCGAGTGTGGCTCAACACGAGCTCCACGTTTGACCGGATGCTCGGCCGATAAAGCAAAAGAAAAGGGACTTCAGCGCGGAGCAAAACTTGATCATCCAGGTAGAGATAGAGAAACTGTTGGAGGCCGACCATATATGGGAAGTTCAATTCCCAAGCTGTCTCACTAATGTCGTGCTGGTCTCCAAGCCGAGCAACAAATGGTGGGTCTGCATCGACTTTCGTGACTTGAATAAGGCGTGCCCAAAGAATTTCTATCCGCTGCCTCGGATAGACCAGATGGTGGACTCTATGGTGGGTTGCGAGCTGATCTATATGCTCGATGCGTATCAGGGCTACCACCAAGTGCCGCTCGCCTAAGAGGATCAAGAGAAGGTTAGCTTCATCACGTCCGACGGAATGTACTGCTACAAAGTCATATCGTTCAGACTCAAGAACACTGGTGCCACCTACCAGAGGCTCATGAACAAGGTTTTCCGACGACAGATCGACCGCAACATGGAGGTATATGTTGACGACATATTAATAAAATCCCTATGAGCTGTTGATCTTTGCGCAGACATTGAGAAGACCTGCCAAACTCTGCGGGCTTATGGAATAAAGCTGAACCCGAGCAAGTGCCTATTCGGCACAAAGAGCAGTCGATTCTTGGGGTACATCGTCATCGAGCGGGGGATTGAGGTGAATCTGAGCAAGGTCAAGGCCCTGCAAGTTATGCCACCACCGCGTACCTTGAAGGAGGCCCAACGGCTGACCGAACGGATTACTACGTTGTCCAGGTTCATATCCAAGTCATTCGACCAGAGCCTGCCATTCTTCAAAGTGTTGCGGCGAGCGACAAAATTCTAGTGGGATGAAGAGTGCGACCGGGAGTTACAAGAGCTCAAGGAGTACCTTAACTCCTTGCTTGTATTAGCTAAGCTGAGCGCTGGAGAACCATTCTGGATCTATTTGTCAACCACCGAATATGTTGTTGGCCCAGCATTAGTAAAGCAAAATGGACACGAATAGCAGTCCGTGTATTTTCTAAGCTATATATTGAAAGATGTAGAGTCCCATTACACTGGTTTTGAAAAGTTAGCTTGCACGTTGGCGCTTGCCGCTCGGAGACTCCACCCGTACTTCCTCGCACATCCGATCGTCGTGATGACCAAAAGCACCATGGGAAGAGTTCTCCTCAACCCATAGGCGTCCGGACGGCTAATCAAATGGACAACCAAACTAAGCAAGTTCGATATTCAATATCAGCCTCGAACAGTGATAAAAGCTCAGGCCTTGGCAGATTTCATCATAGAGGTCCATAGCACTGAGCCGGAAGTAGTTTGGAGAATATATGTCGACGGTTCGTCCAACCGACAAGGCAGCAGGATCAGTATCCTTCTAATTTCTCCATGAGAATATCAGATGCAACTCTCCATCCGGCGGGATTATCAGGCCACTAATAACGAAGCCGAATATGAAGCCTTGATAGTCGGCCTGCAGGCCGTGCGACACGTTGGGGTCACAAAAGTCCTCATTTATTCAGATTCTCAGTTGGTTGCTCAGTAGCTATTGGGAACGTTCAAGATAAGCAACTCCCGACTCAATTTGTATGTAGAAGCCTTTGAGAAGCTAAGAGTGAACTTCCAGGAGATCATTATATAGAAGATTCCCCGATCGAAAAATCAAGCGGAGGATGAGTTGGCGAAGTTAGCGAGTTCACTATCACTGATCGTGATAGAGCAACCGATCGAGCAAGTCTCATTAGTGACACATATCGATAGGATGGAAGGAATAACCTTCCTGAGCGACTGGAGGACGACATTGATAGAATTCCTCCGATCGAGCGCCACGCCTTTCGATCAGGAAGAGGCCCGCTTATTAAAAAAAGAGGGTCAGATGGTTCACCTTGGCCGGAGATCAGCTATCTAAGAGAGCCTTCTCAAGGCCCCTGCTCAAATTCGTTGGACCGGAGGATGCAGAGTACATCCTTCAGGAAGTGTACTAAGGCTCCTGTGAAAGCCATCCAGGTGGTCGTTCGTTGGCTCGAAAGATTCTCCTGACCGGATATTTTTGGCCTACCCTCCAAGAGGATGCCACTCGAATAGTAGCCACCTGCCTGTCTTGCCAAAAGTATCACAACATCTCGCACCGTCCGACCGAGGAGATGAAGGTGTCGACGGTGTCTTTCCTGTTCGACCAATAGGGCATGGACATCGTTGGGTCGTTCCCCATGGCGACCGCTCAGCGAAGGTTCCTGCTCAGCGAAGGTTCTTACTCATCACGGTAGATTACTTCTCGAAGTGGGTGGAGGCCGAACCGCTGGCTAAACTAAGTGAACAAATGGTAATCAAATTCATCTGGCGAAACATCCTGTGTTGGTTTGGCATCCCCGCCGGCTTGTCTCGGACAACGGGAGGCAGCTCGCTCGTCAGAGGCTCAAGGAATGATGCGAAGACTATGACATTCAGCGGACCTTCACCTCTGTGGCCTACCCCAAAGCAACAGCCAAGCGGAAGTCACCCACCGGGAGATCCTTAGAGGTTTATAAGCCAGGCTCGATCACGCGAGAGGCAGATGGGTCGACGAGCTTCCCAGTGTTCTGTGGGCCCTCCGCACGACTTCGAAGGAAACGACCGACGTAACACTATTCCATCTGGTGTATGGTGGGGAAGTGGTGGTCCTCGTGGAGGTCGAAGTAGAATAAGATCGGGTTCATCTCTACAGTGAGGGGAACGCTGAGCGGAGGTGCCTGGAGCTTGATTTAGTGGGCGAGGCATGGGACAAGGCTGTCGTTTGGCTGATGGCATACCGGCAGCGTATAAAATAGAGCTACAACCAGAGAGTGATCCTGAGATCCTTCCAAGTCAACGATCTGGTCTGGAAGAGAATCAAGCCGGTCGGCGACGTCAACAAGCTTAAGGCACCTTTGGTGGGACCTTACAAGGTCTTACAGAAACTCCGCTCGGGGGCATATTACCTGGAGGACGAAGATAGAAGATAGCTTGAGTGGCCGTGAAGCGTGAACCATCTCCAACCCTACAGGGCCGGATAAGAGGTGCACGAGTGAACATTGATGTAATTTATATGTGTGTCTTTGTGATGCAGGACAGATATTAATAAAAGCACAAGTATCCCAGACTCTTGAGCCAATCGACCAAGTTAAAAGTCGAGCGACGACTATAAACTCATCGACGCATTACAACCGTCGAGAGACGACGTTAAACACTGGTCTTCGTCAACTGTCAAGCGACGACGTTAAACCCCTATCTTCGTTAACCGTTGAGCGACGATGTTAAACCCTGGTCTTCATCAACCGTCGAGCGGTGACGTTAAACCCATGTCTACACCATTCAGCAGTTGAGCGGTGACCTTAAACCCATGTCTACGCCATTTAGCAATCGAGCGGCAACCTTAAACCCATGTCTATGTCATTCGACGGTCGAGCGGCGACCTTAAACCCAAGACTTTGACGAAAAATAGTATCATCGTAAAAGGCCAACCCGAAAACGCTGCTCAAAAGAAATGGTTTTCACTATAAGCTAGTCGTTCAACAATCCTATATTGATAGATCGACTATGAAAATGGATAGCTCGTTATCGATCGGAAGGTCACGAAGCCACACTTGTAAGCGTATTATGGTAAGCGGTTCACAAATTAAAAAATATGAAAAGGAAGAGTCAAATGACACATAACGAAGGATTGAAATTAAATAAAAAGGTTCACTGATCGGGCGACATTTCATTAACAATTGCATAATTTTTACAAGTCTAAAAAGGTAGTACAAAAAGGAGACGAGATACGCGGGATCAGGCTCACTCAAGATAATCCAAAACATCGTCGGGCAGCGATTCAATCATCTTGTCCCAGATGATGACCTTGTTTGTTAGAGCTGTGGGAATATAGCCGTCGTCCTTTAGTTGGTCGAGCGTATCGTCGATCGTGAAGTTAAAAAGGCAGAGCACCCGATCGGTGACATTGTCGTTGAAGGTGCCCAAGCGGAGGTAGGCCCGTTTCATGAGCTCAAATTGTTGGTGCAGCGGAGACCGGCAAGAGGGGGGTGAATTGCTGAAAACAAAAACAAACTATACCCTCCTCGTACTTTCAACTCAGTTAGTGCAATAGTTAACAAAATAATAAAACAGTAAAAGAAAGACACAGAAGAATTAACCTGGTTACAACCAAGGAGGTTGTTAATCCAGGGCAGTAGAAGCGCACTAAAAGAAACTCTCCTTTGCTGAAGGCGGAGAAGCCTTTTACACTTTCAAAAGCTCAGAACTATTGCTAGGAAACACTACAGATTGAATGCTTGAGCTGTTGTTGAATTCCTAGCTCCAGGGCCTTTATATAGGACCTAGAAATCTTATCCCGAGAGTCCAAGGCGCCTCCAATAGGGTTCAAGGCGCCTCCAACTCGATCTGCGGATAAAACTTTATCCGCAGCGCAAACGGTCAAACTGGCCTGCTCAAGGCGCCTTCAAGGCGTTTAAGGCGCCTTCAATGTGTTTAAGGCGCCTTCAAGGTTCCTGCTACAGTAATTTCTAGCTTCTTTTGACTCCTTTTCTTCTTCGCTTTGGCTTCCGAAGCTCCGTTCATTTGGGGCCAACCGGAATAGGGCTCACCCGAACCCAATTCCCGGCCTTCTCCTCGAGCAGCCTTCCGTCCCGGCTTAACGTCCCTCGAATGCCGCGCACGCTCTTCACGCCCACCGGAGTACTCTTCCGCAGCTCTCTCGTCCTTCGGACGCACCGAGCCCGTCGGCTCCCTTCCCGTGCCGTCCTTCTCGCTAGCTGCATCTTCCGCTCGACTTCCTGTGCTCCTAAGCTCCTGCACACTCATACACAGGGATCAAACACAGCAGGACCTAACTAACTTGGTTGATCACATCAAAATTACCACGGGGTCCAACAATCTCCCCCTTTTTGATGTGCATCAACCCAAGTTCAAGTTAGTGTTAAAAATAGACAAAAAACAGTAATTTTAAAGAAAAATTACTAAACTAACAAGTTAAGAATAATTTTTGCAATTAGTAAAATTGCAACATTTTTTTTTAAAAAAATAAATTTTAAGTTTTCTCTAACTCCCCCTAAACTTGTACTTTTCTCTCCCCCTTTGATCACAGCAAAAATGGGGTCTTAAGAATATTCAAGTAAGATTGAAGTTTTTTGAAAATTTTCTAAGTTAAAAATGAATTTTTGAAAAAAATTGCTAAGTTAAAATAAATTTTCATAAAAAAAATTCTAAGTATAAAAAAATCCTAAGTAGATATTCAAATGTTCCCAACAAAAATTTCTAAGTCAAGTGAATGAACTTTTAGAATTTTCCAGAAGAAAATTTCTAACCCCAAAAAAATTAAGTTAGAATTTTTTAAAAAAATTCTAAGGAATTTTTGTTTATTTTAACAAATATTTGATAAACTTTCAAAGCATTATTTAATTTTTGTTTAATGCTTTTTCAGAAAGTTAATTAAACATTTTCTTTCAATATTTTAGCTTCCAGGTCGTGGCGAGGCACTAGGCCTTCTTGGTTATTGGAGCAACAACTACTTCCTTAGACAAAGCTTCCATAAAGAATTTCAATGTTTAATTTTTTCATTGTAAGCTTTTAATTTTTGAAAAATTAATTAAGCACAGATTTTGGAACCCAATAGAGGTTCCTACCTACAGGGTTATTCAGATACTTAGGGGGTACATAATTTTTGGGTATTCTTCTAAGTTGACCCTGATGGTTTCTAATGTACCAGTTCAATTTTCCATAAACTTTAATTTTTGAATTTGGAAATCTATTTAAACATGTATTATTTCTTAACTTCTCAATTTCTAATTTTAGATTTTTATTTTCAGATTTTAAATTTTCATTTTCTTTTTCTAATTGATCTAATTCTTTAACAAAGTTTTAATAAACTCAAAAGACTGTTTAGAGTTTAGGGAACGTACCTTACTTACCTCATCTTGCGATGCTCCCCCTTCATCATTGCTTTCTCCTTCTGATATTCCTTCCCCTTCATCTATGCTCATTTCTGAGCTAGACGTTTCCTCTAGCTGATGGTTGGCAATCAGCGCTAGTCCCGAGAATTCTTCGACTTCGGAGTCGGAGGACTACGAATCATCCCACGTGGCCTTTAGATTGTGTTTGGGTCGAGTGAGCTTCTTGCTCCTTTCCTTACTTTTGCTCTTCAGTTTTGGACAGTCATCTTTGATATGTCCTTCTTCATTACAATTGTAGCAACGAACCACCCTTTTCTTTCGCTGGAGCTTTTTCGACTGCAATCTAAATTTGTTAGAATTTACAAATTTATTAAACTGTCTTACCAGTAATGCCGCTTCGGATTCGTCGATCGAAGCTTCGGAATCGGGATCGTCCCTCCTTGCTTGTAGGGCGACATCGAGGTTTGACTTCACTACTTCTTTAGGCTCTGCAATCCGAGACTCGTGAAGTTCAAAGGTAGAAAACAAACTTTCTAAGGTACTTACCTCAAGGTGCTTAGAGATGTAGTAAGCATCTACTAAGGACGCCCATTCCGGAGTCCTCGGGAAGGCGTTGAGCACGTATCGGATGGAGTCTCGGTTCGTTACCATTTCGTCGAGATTCGTCAGTTGCGTTATCAGCTCCTTGATCCGTGCTTGGAGTTGCGCTACCTTCTCGTCGGTGTTCATTCGGAGATTCGTTAGTTGTGTTCGAAGAATGTCGCGCCTCGCTAGCGTTGCTTCCGAGGTGCCTTCGTGGAGCTCTAGGAATTTCTCCCAGAGGTCTTTTGCGGAGTCGTAGCTTCCGATCCAACTTACCTCTTGGAGTGGAAGAACACTGAGCAAGTGAAACTCAGCTTTTCCGTTCGCCACAAAATCCGCCTGCTCCTTCTTCGTCCATTGGAATTCTTCTTTGTCTTTAGGAACTGAAAAACCGTATTTCATTGTTAGTAAGATATCGAACTCAGTTTTGAAGAATACCTCCATTTTTCGCTTCCATGTAGCGAAATCTCCGTCGAACTTCGGGGGATGGATGTTCGCGCCGGCCATTGTCTTGATCGTAGTGCTTCAGTTGGCGGTTAGTCCTTCTGAGGCGATCAAGCTCTGATACCACTTGTTGGTGCAGCGGAAACCGGCAAGAGGGGGGTGAATTGCTGAAAACAAAAATTAAACTATACCCTCCTCGTACTTTCAACTCAGTTAGTGCAATAGTTAACAAAATAATAAAACAGTAAAAGAAAGACACAGAAGAATTAACCTGGTTACAACCAAGGAGGTTGTTAATCCAGGGCAGTAGAAGCGCACTAAAAGAAACTCTCCTTTGCTGAAGGCGGAGAAGCCTTTTACACTTTCAAAAGCTCAGAACTATTGCTAGGAAACACTACAGATTGAATGCTTGAGTTGTTGTTGAATTCCTAGCTCCAGGGGCCTTTATATAGGCTCTGGAAATCTTATCCCGAGAGTCCAAGGCGCCTCCAACAGGGTTCAAGGCGCCTCCAACTCGATCTGCGGATAAAACTTTATCCGCAGCGCAAACGGTCAAACTGGCCTGCTCAAGGCGCCTTGAACAGGCTTGAAGGCGCCTTCAAGGGCGCCTTCAAGCTTGTTTAAGGCGCCTTCAAGCTACAGTAACTTTCTGCTACAGTAATTTCCAGCTTCTTTTGACTCATTTTCTTCTTCGCTTTGGCTTCTGAAGCTCCGTTCTTTTGGGTGATTGCGACCAACCGGAATAGGACTCACCCGAACCCAATTCCCGGCCTTCTCCTCGAGCAGCCTTCCTTCCCGGCTTAACGTCCCTCGAACGCCGCGCACGCTCTTCACGCCCACCGGAGTACTCTTCCGCAGCTCTCTCGTCCTTCGGACGCACCGAGCCCGTCGGCTCCCTTCCCGTGCCGTCCTTCTTGCTAGCTGCGTCTTCCGCTCGACTTTCTATGCTCCTAAGCTCCTGCACACTCAGACACAGGGATCAAACACAGCAGGACCTAACCAACTTGGTTGATTACATCGAAACTACCACGGGGTCCAACACAAATCGCTCAGACTCCTTGCCCTGATAAGTCTCGAGGGTCGCTCGGGATGCCTGCAGCTCTGCCTTCAACTGGGCCAGCTCCTCATCTTTGGCATCGTGCTGGGCCTTTGCTGTAGACTGATTGGCCGACTTGCCCTCTCGCTCGATGTTCAGCTTAGCGTCCGCCTCCTTTAAGTTTGAGCCAATACTCGAAACTCCTTATTTTTTTTATCTCCAAGTCTTCAATAGCCCAGAGCTTCCTGGTGTTGGCCAAGTAAATCTTGGACTCAAAAGAGTTGACATGTTTATTAAGCCAAGCTAGTTAGGTAGCATGCTCGGTACTTTTGCTCTTCTCCACGTCCAGCAGCTCAAAGCTCTTATTCAGATCAGCCTTTAGCTGGGCCATCTCGGCACTCATTTGCTCCATACACACTTGTAAGGTCGCCTCTTAGCCGCTCGGGGAGCGCAGCTACTGGACTTCATGCTCTAAGTAAGCGAGCCTGTGGCACATGGATAGACTCTCTACCCAGTACTACAATGACGAAAGAATTATATATGCCAAACGGACGATCAAGAAGAAAAGACAGGTGCGATATATAAACCCCAGTGGACATCTAGGTGTGGTTGTTGGCAAGTTCTCCTAGAGCAATAATCATCACACGGCTCGGGCATGACCCAAATCTGTACGAGCGATCCTTGAATTCTAATCTAATGCTCGGGGGTGAGGGACACTGGGTCGTCCGGGCTGCGGTATTCGTCCGTCGGCAAATGGATGATTACTGTTATTTGCCTCTGGTTGCTCAGGCCAGAGGGTTCTAAAGTTGCTCGGCCGAAAGACTAGGATGCAGGAACTAGTTGGATGTGAGACACCTGCACAACTAGCAAAGGGGGGGGGGCATGAATGTGATCGGCAGCGCGCAGATCGTCTCTTGAGGAAGCCCGGACAATGAGGGTGTCCGGTCGGATGAAATGGACGTAGGCAGTTCTGTGTTTCCCTGCTTAGGAGGCGGAAGGGAGGTCTCACCTCGCTCGAAGGGGGGGTTGGGAAACGAAGATAGAAGATAGCTTGAGTGGCCGTGAAGCGTGAACCATCTCCAACCCTACAGGGCCGGATAAGAGGTGCACGAGTGAACATTGATGTAATTTATATGTGTGTCTTTGTGATGCAGGACAGATATTAATAAAAGCACAAGTATCCCAGACTCTTGAGCCAATCGACCAAGTTAAAAGTCGAGCGACGACTATAAACTCATCGACGCATTACAACCGTCGAGAGACGACGTTAAACACTGGTCTTCGTCAACTGTCAAGCGACGACGTTAAACCCCTATCTTCGTTAACCGTTGAGCGACGATGTTAAACCCTGGTCTTCATCAACCGTCGAGCGGTGACGTTAAACCCATGTCTACACCATTCAGCAGTTGAGCGGTGACCTTAAACCCATGTCTACGCCATTTAGCAATCGAGCGGCAACCTTAAACCCATGTCTATGTCATTCGACGGTCGAGCGGCGACCTTAAACCCAAGACTTTGACGAAAAATAGTATCATCGTAAAAGGCCAACCCGAAAACGCTGCTCAAAAGAAATGGTTTTCACTATAAGCTAGTCGTTCAACAATCCTATATTGATAGATCGACTATGAAAATGGATAGCTCGTTATCGATCGGAAGGTCACGAAGCCACACTTGTAAGCGTATTATGGTAAGCGGTTCACAAATTAAAAAATATGAAAAGGAAGAGTCAAATGACACATAACGAAGGATTGAAATTAAATAAAAAGGTTCACTGATCGGGCGACATTTCATTAACAATTGCATAATTTTTACAAGTCTAAAAAGGTAGTACAAAAAGGAGACGAGATACGCGGGATCAGGCTCACTCAAGATAATCCAAAACATCGTCGGGCAGCGATTCAATCATCTTGTCCCAGATGATGACCTTGTTTGTTAGAGCTGTGGGAATATAGCCGTCGTCCTTTAGTTGGTCGAGCGTATCGTCGATCGTGAAGTTAAAAAGGCAGAGCACCCGATCGGTGACATTGTCGTTGAAGGTGCCCAAGCGGAGGTAGGCCCGTTTCATGAGCTCAAATTGTTGGTGCAGCGGAGACCGGCAAGAGGGGGGTGAATTGCTGAAAACAAAAACAAACTATACCCTCCTCGTACTTTCAACTCAGTTAGTGCAATAGTTAACAAAATAATAAAACAGTAAAAGAAAGACACAGAAGAATTAACCTGGTTACAACCAAGGAGGTTGTTAATCCAGGGCAGTAGAAGCGCACTAAAAGAAACTCTCCTTTGCTGAAGGCGGAGAAGCCTTTTACACTTTCAAAAGCTCAGAACTATTGCTAGGAAACACTACAGATTGAATGCTTGAGCTGTTGTTGAATTCCTAGCTCCAGGGCCTTTATATAGGACCTAGAAATCTTATCCCGAGAGTCCAAGGCGCCTCCAATAGGGTTCAAGGCGCCTCCAACTCGATCTGCGGATAAAACTTTATCCGCAGCGCAAACGGTCAAACTGGCCTGCTCAAGGCGCCTTGAACAGGCTTGAAGGCGCCTTCAAGGGCGCCTTCAAGCTTGTTTAAGGTGCCTTCAAGCTACAGTAACTTTCTGCTACAGTAACTTTCTGCTACAGTAATTTCTAGCTTCTTTTGACTCCTTTTCTTCTTCGCTTTGGCTTCCGAAGCTCCGTTCATTTGGGTGATTGCGGCCAACCGGAATAGGGCTCACCCGAACCCAATTCCCGGCCTTCTCCTCGAGCAGCCTTCCGTCCCGGCTTAACGTCCCTCGAATGCCGCGCACGCTCTTCACGCCCACCGGAGTACTCTTCCGCAGCTCTCTCGTCCTTCGGACGCACCGAGCCCGTCGGCTCCCTTCCCGTGCCGTCCTTCTCGCTAGCTGCATCTTCCGCTCGACTTCCTGTGCTCCTAAGCTCCTGCACACTCATACACAGGGATCAAACACAGCAGGACCTAACTAACTTGGTTGATCACATCAAAATTACCACGGGGTCCAACAATCTCCCCCTTTTTGATGTGCATCAACCCAAGTTCAAGTTAGTGTTAAAAATAGACAAAAAACAGTAATTTTAAAGAAAAATTACTAAACTAACAAGTTAAGAATAATTTTTGCAATTAGTAAAATTGCAACATTTTTTTTTAAAAAAATAAATTTTAAGTTTTCTCTAACTCCCCCTAAACTTGTACTTTTCTCTCCCCCTTTGATCACAGCAAAAATGGGGTCTTAAGAATATTCAAGTAAGATTGAAGTTTTTTGAAAATTTTCTAAGTTAAAAATGAATTTTTGAAAAAAATTGCTAAGTTAAAATAAATTTTCATAAAAAAAATTCTAAGTATAAAAAAATCCTAAGTAGATATTCAAATGTTCCCAACAAAAATTTCTAAGTCAAGTGAATGAACTTTTAGAATTTTCCAGAAGAAAATTTCTAACCCCAAAAAAATTAAGTTAGAATTTTTTAAAAAAATTCTAAGGAATTTTTGTTTATTTTAACAAATATTTGATAAACTTTCAAAGCATTATTTAATTTTTGTTTAATGCTTTTTCAGAAAGTTAATTAAACATTTTCTTTCAATATTTTAGCTTCCAGGTCGTGGCGAGGCACTAGGCCTTCTTGGTTATTGGAGCAACAACTACTTCCTTAGACAAAGCTTCCATAAAGAATTTCAATGTTTAATTTTTTCATTGTAAGCTTTTAATTTTTGAAAAATTAATTAAGCACAGATTTTGGAACCCAATAGAGGTTCCTACCTACAGGGTTATTCAGATACTTAGGGGGTACATAATTTTTGGGTATTCTTCTAAGTTGACCCTGATGGTTTCTAATGTACCAGTTCAATTTTCCATAAACTTTAATTTTTGAATTTGGAAATCTATTTAAACATGTATTATTTCTTAACTTCTCAATTTCTAATTTTAGATTTTTATTTTCAGATTTTAAATTTTCATTTTCTTTTTCTAATTGATCTAATTCTTTAACAAAGTTTTAATAAACTCAAAAGACTGTTTAGAGTTTAGGGAACGTACCTTACTTACCTCATCTTGCGATGCTCCCCCTTCATCATTGCTTTCTCCTTCTGATATTCCTTCCCCTTCATCTATGCTCATTTCTGAGCTAGACGTTTCCTCTAGCTGATGGTTGGCAATCAGCGCTAGTCCCGAGAATTCTTCGACTTCGGAGTCGGAGGACTACGAATCATCCCACGTGGCCTTTAGATTGTGTTTGGGTCGAGTGAGCTTCTTGCTCCTTTCCTTACTTTTGCTCTTCAGTTTTGGACAGTCATCTTTGATATGTCCTTCTTCGTTGCAATTGTAGCAACGAACCACCCTTTTCTTTCGCTGGAGCTTTTTCGACTGCAATCTAAATTTGTTAGAATTTACAAATTTATTAAACCGTCTTACCAGTAGTACCGCTTCGGATTCGTCGATTGAAGCTTCGGAATCGGGATCATCCCTCCTTGCTTGTAGGGCGACATCGAGGTTTGACTTCACTACTTCTTTAGGCTCTGCAATCCGAGACTCGTGAAGTTCAAAGGTAGAAAACAAACTTTCTAAGGTACTTACCTCAAGGTGCTTAGAGATGTAGTAAGCATCTACTAAGGACGCCCATTCCGGAGTCCTCGGGAAGGCATTGAGCGCGTATCGGATGGAGTCTCGGTTCGTTACCATTTCGCCGAGATTCGTCAGTTGTGTTATCAGCTCCTTGATCCGTGCTTGGAGTTGCGCTACCTTCTCGCCGGTGTTCATTCGGAGATTCGTTAGTTGTGTTCGAAGAATGTCGCGCCTCGCTAGCGTTGCTTCCGAGGTGCCTTCGTGGAGCTCTAGGAATTTCTCCCAGAGGTCTTTTGCGGAGTCGTAGCTTCCGATCCAACTTACCTCTTGGAGTGGAAGAACACTGAGCAAGTGAAACTCAGCTTTTCCGTTCGCCACAAAATCCGCCTGCTCCTTCTTCGTCCATTGGAATTCTTCTTTGTCTTTAGGAACTGAAAAACCGTATTTCATTGTTAGTAAGATATCGAACTCAGTTTTGAAGAATACCTCCATTTTTCGCTTCCATGTAGCGAAATCTCCGTCGAACTTCGGGGGATGGATGTTCGCGCCGGCCATTGTCTTGATCGTAGTGCTTCAGTTGGCGGTTAGTCCTTCTGAGGCGATCAAGCTCTGATACCACTTGTTGGTGCAGCGGAAACCGGCAAGAGGGGGGTGAATTGCTGAAAACAAAAACAAACTATACCCTCCTCGTACTTTCAACTCAGTTAGTGCAATAGTTAACAAAATAATAAAACAGTAAAAGAAAGACACAGAAGAATTAACCTGGTTACAACCAAGGAGGTTGTTAATCCAGGGCAGTAGAAGCGCACTAAAAGAAACTCTCCTTTGCTGAAGGCGGAGAAGCCTTTTACACTTTCAAAAGCTCAGAACTATTGCTAGGAAACACTACAGATTGAATGCTTGAGTTGTTGTTGAATTCCTAGCTCCAGGGGCCTTTATATAGGCCCTGGAAATCTTATCCCGAGAGTCCAAGGCACCTCCAACAGGGTTCAAGGCGCCTCCAACTCGATCTGCGGATAAAACTTTATCCGCAGCGCAAACGATCAAACTGGACTGCTCAAGGCGCCTTGAACAGGCTTCAAGGCGCCTTCAAGCTTGTTTAAGGCGCCTTCAAGCTACAGTAACTTCTGCTATAGTAACTTTCCAGCTTCTTTTGACTCATTTTCTTCTTCGCTTTGGCTTCTGAAGCTCCGTTCTTTTGGGTGATTGCGACCAACCGGAATAGGACTCACCCGAACCCAATTCCCGGCCTTCTCCTCGAGCAGCCTTCCTTCCCGGCTTAACGTCCCTCGAACGCCGCGCACGCTCTTCACGCCCACCGGAGTACTCTTCCGCAGCTCTCTCGTCCTTCGGACGCACCGAGCCCGTCGGCTCCCTTCCCGTGCCGTCCTTCTTGCTAGCTGCGTCTTCCGCTCGACTTTCTATGCTCCTAAGCTCCTGCACACTCAGACACAGGGATCAAACACAGCAGGACCTAACCAACTTGGTTGATTACATCGAAACTACCACGGGGTCCAACACAAATCGCTCAGACTCCTTGCCCTGATAAGTCTCGAGGGTCGCTCGGGATGCCTGCAGCTCTGCCTTCAACTGGGCCAGCTCCTCATCTTTGGCATCGTGCTGGGCCTTTGCTGTAGACTGATTGGCCGACTTGCCCTCTCGCTCGATGTTCAGCTTAGCGTCCGCCTCCTTTAAGTTTGAGCCAATACTCGAAACTCCTTATTTTTTTTATCTCCAAGTCTTCAATAGCCCAGAGCTTCCTGGTGTTGGCCAAGTAAATCTTGGACTCAAAAGAGTTGACATGTTTATTAAGCCGAGCTAGTTAGGTAGCATGCTCGGTACTTTTGCTCTTCTCCACGTCCAGCAGCTCAAAGCTCTTATTCAGATCAGCCTTTAGCTGGGCCATCTCGGCACTCATTTGCTCCATACACACTTGTAAGGTCGCCTCTTAGCCGCTCGGGGAGCGCAGCTACTGGACTTCATGCTCTAAGTAAGCGAGCCTGTGGCACATGGATAGACTCTCTACCCAGTACTACAATGACGAAAGAATTATATATGCCAAACGGACGATCAAGAAGAAAAGACAGGTGCGATATATAAACCCCAGTGGACATCTAGGTGTGGTTGTTGGCAAGTTCTCCTAGAGCAATAATCATCACACGGCTCGGGCATGACCCAAATCTGTACGAGCGATCCTTGAATTCTAATCTAATGCTCGGGGGTGAGGGACACTGGGTCGTCCGGGCTGCGGTATTCGTCCGTCGGCAAATGGATGATTACTGTTATTTGCCTCTGGTTGCTCAGGCCAGAGGGTTCTAAAGTTGCTCGGCCGAAAGACTAGGATGCAGGAACTAGTTGGATGTGAGACACCTGCACAACTAGCAAAGGGGGGGGGGCATGAATGTGATCGGCAGCGCGCAGATCGTCTCTTGAGGAAGCCCGGACAATGAGGGTGTCCGGTCGGATGAAATGGACGTAGGCAGTTCTGTGTTTCCCTGCTTAGGAGGCGGAAGGGAGGTCTCACCTCGCTCGAAGGGGGGGTTGGGAAACGACTATTGTTGGGGTCTGCAAGGAAGATGTTGCAGATTGGGAGGACCCCTTAGCTCGGTGCCTCTTGCGTTGTCGAAGGGGCTCGTCGGAGGTGGCCGACTTTGAGGCGACCGCGATAGGACCATCGATAGCTGAGAGGGCGGAAGATCCGTTGTGGTAGCCGCTACGTCGCTCGCGACTGTCTGACTTCTCCCAACTTCACTACCCATCACATGTGTTCCCTCCTCTTCGCTGAGCGGATCCTCGTTGGAGCCGACCGGCTGCAAACCGCGGCTCTCCAGCTTGGCTACAACCGCAACGTTTATGTCTACATCTGCGAGCTTGCACTTGTCGGCCATCCACACTCACAACATGATTCGAGTTGCACAAAAGGAAGAAAAATTAGTTAGATTCAAAGGTTGGGAGAAAGAAAGAGCATACCTAGGCTGGATGAAAGCTTTGTGTGGATCGAGCTCAGGTTGAACACGTAGAGGATATCCTCTAGCAGCAACTTGTAGATATGGTACTTCTGACTGGCCAAGCTTGAAGCTGCGTGGAGGTAGTTCTATCAGCTCTGGTATTTCTTGAGCTCCGGAGGGTTTGGTGTTGGTGCAATATCCCTAGGTCAAGGTTGACCTGGTTGACTAAGTTTGAGTTGGCTCAAGCTTGAGTCTCGATGTTTAGGTTTCGATGTTTGACAATACGTAGAGATTGTAGGTGCAATCATCCGATTGGGGAGATTGCTGGTGTAATTCCCTTCTGGTCAGGGTTTGACCAAATTGATGTGAAGAAGAGTCAAGTAGGTCAAAGGATTGACTGGATACTTGATTGGGAAAATCCTAGTGAGTGAAACTAGGTGAATGTAATACTTCGGTTCTGAGATTCTGGTTAAGTATGGCTTAAAAGGTTAGATGGTACTATCCATATCACCAAGGTGCACCTTCCTTTTCGGAAGCCCAAACTTAAGAACTCCAAAGTTAAGCTTGCTTGGCTTGAAGAAATCTGAGAATGGGTGACCTCCTAGGAAGTTTTTCAGGGTGCGTGCGAGTGAGGACAAAGCACGCTGAAAGAACCTCCGGTGGTCTGTGGAGCTAGTCGTCAACCTGATGGGCAATTTTGGTGGCGTTCCCGGTTCGATCCGGGTGGGGCTCACCCAGGCCGGGGCGTTACAGTGAAAGTCCTGGTGAGTAAAGCTAGACAGATGGGAAGTCCTGGTGAGTGAAGTCAGATAGGTAAAAGTCCCGGTGAGTGAAGCCGGGCAATGGAAAGACCTGGTGAGTGAAGCCAAACATATGTAAATCCAGGTGGGTCAAGGTTGACCGGACACTTGGTGTGGGAAGTCCAAGTAGGTCAAAGGGTTGACTAGATACTTGGAACAAGGAAAACCAGATGGGTTAAGGATGACCGAACATCTGGTGGAAGGAAGTCCAAATGGGTCAAGGTTGACCGGACATTTGGCATGAGAAGAAAAGTCCAAGTGGGTCAAAGGGATTGACTGGACACTTGGTGAAGAAGTCCTAACAGGTCAAGGTTGACCGGATGCTAGACATAATGTTCCAACAGGTCACAGTTGACTAGATGTTGGAATTAGAGGCCTTGGACTTGAGTTTAGGCAAGTTAAAGGTGGGTCAATCGATCAACCGATCGATTGAACCGAAGTCCAATCGTCCAATCGATCAGTTGATCGATTGGATGTGCGCCGCGACAAGAGGATGGCCCAATCGATCGATGGATCGATTGGGAGCCAAGAATCGCACGCATAGAACATCTCCCAATTGATCAACCGATCGATTGAGCACCTCCAATCGATCGGTGGGCAATCGATTCAGCCATTTCCAGAGAGCATAGAGGCGCTCTGAATTGATCGACCGATCGATTCAAAGTCTCCCTAATCAATTGAGAGCCATTCAATCGATTGGGATCCGACCGTTGCGCAAGTTATAGTCGTTGGCGAGCGCTTTCCTCCGCAGCTCTTCAGTTTTCTTCTCCAGCGATCACAGCTAAACATAGTGGTTCTCTCTAAGCTCTCACCACTAGTTCTTGAAGGTTCTTGGAGGCAAGTGCTGGTGCACGTCTAAGTCAAGAGGCGATCTACAACAAGAAGAAGAAGTTAGGGTTAAAGTTTCCAGTGTTAATCTTGTAAGATTTTACTTGTATTTGTTTCCCTTTCTTTCTTCTTGTACTGAGAGTGTTGTAAGGTTTCTTTGCCTTCGGTAGTTACCGTAAAGGAGTGATTTCATTAGTGGAGAGTGTATCGCGTGTCAATCCTTGGATTAGTCACCTCTTCTTAAGGTGGATACCAAGTAAATCCTTGTGTTAGCATTGTAATTTTGTTTCTTGTTCATTCTGCTACATATTATCACCAAGAAGCAAGCAATGACAAGCGCGACATGCTATTCACCCCCCCCCACACCCCCATCCCCCCTCTAGTACATTTCGACCCTAACATTTGGTACCTCTAACTGCCAGCTGGTTGGAAAGTCCAGTCGCTCGGGAAAGTGAACAGAGAAGAAGTAGTCCTTTCAATGTTTGTTAGAGGATGACATCTTATCAAAGAAGACTAGGCCCACTCGGGCTTGGAAGAGAAAAGTCTCCGGCTCAGACAATTTGGGATAATAGAAATAGTAGAAGAGCCGAGGAGTAAGAGGAATGTTGTGCAGGCGGAACAGGACGACGACCCCACGCAGCAGCCAAAAGGAGTTTGACACTAATTGATATAGAGAAATGTGAAAATATTTACAAACGACAGAAAAGAAAGGGTGGATCGGGAACCACAGACCGGTAGTAAATTGGTAGCATAAAAAACCCGGTGGCGGTTCGTTCAGACGGTCGAAAGCTGAAGGAAGACCGATTTGATAGTCAGATGGAATTTCGTAAGCGACTCTCAAACTCTCAACGTCTGTTAGCTAGAGCCCTAGAGTCAATCATTTGATGATTGTATTTTGGACTTGTTGTATTATATTCTATATAAATAAAGACATTTGGTTTTTGGTTATTATACTTACTTGTATTGTTGCCAAATAAACTAAGTATAATAATGTCCTTGAGTAGAAGGTTCTTACCTATATCAATCGATTGGTTGAATCGATAGTGAGATGATATAGGGAACACTACTCTTAATCATTCCTAGTCGAGTATTAACATTCAGGGACAATGTTAATGCAATAAGACTAGCATGTAGGTCAACTCGATGACTTGATCTCACAAGTCATGGATATAGAGATATCAAGTTGACACATGGGTATGCATTAGAGAATGTATACTGAATGACTCGCCATGAGAAAGTATCATGGATCGTTATATGAGTATCATATACTTTCTCATGTGACTATAAGTATGACTATTGGTCCTTAGACCTGAAGTCACCATGGTTCCCTACATAAGGAGTTATGTACTTTGGTTTCGTCAAACGTCACCCGTAATTGGGTGGACTATAAAGGTGATTACTGGGTATATAACGAATTATGCAGAGGGATGTGAGTGATGTAGATGGGATCTATCCCTCCCATATAACGAGAGCGACATCGCTATTCTTGATAGAGTTAGACCACGAAGTGCATGACCATGCCCAAATGAGTCAACATGAGATGTTGAGCTCATTTGATCGAGTGAGTCTACTTGGAGTTCGAGATTTAGATTGATTAGAGGATGACACGGTCTATGCCTCACATTGATCAATCTTGATGTCTAGGATAGAAGGACAATGCCACATATTGTGAGGAGTCACAATTAGTAGTCACAAGGTGATGTTGGATCTCAACATTCTTGTAACTTGGGTAGCAATGATGTATTGCTAGATGCCGCTCATTGCTTATGTTTCTAAAGGAGTTTAGAAACATTGCCAACGTTACAAGAACCCATTGGGTCACACACAAAGAACAAGTGAATGGAGATTAGGTTCATATGATGAACCAATTGGATTAGGTTCATATGATGCACTAAAGATTGGATTCAAATTAAACTTATTGAGTTAGACTCAATTAGATTCAATTGTTGAATGAGTCTAATTTAGATTTGATTCATTGAGTCAATTTATATTAATGAATTGAGATTCATTAAATTAAAATTGACTTGAATCAAAGGTTGGATTTGACTCAACAAGGAAGAGAATTGGTCAATTTTGACTTGACCAAATGGAAGTTGAAACATCAAGTTTGACTTGATGCATTGCCACATCATGAAGGTTGACTCATCCTACATGGCATAACTAACCTTGCCACATCATCTCCACCTCATGAGGTATGCCACCTCATGGAGGTTACACCTCCCATTCCATTTAATGTGGCCGGCCACATTAAATGGGGAGGTTACAAGGTGTGGCCGACCACACTAATGTAGTGTGGAGGTTTTGGTTTTGTGTATTGATGTGTGCATTCATTCTATTATCTTCTTCCTTGGTCTTTCTTCCGCCTTGCTGCTGTTGCCGTGAGTTCTAAGCAAGGGTGAAGGTGGTTGAGTGAGTTCCAAGAGAATAAGGAAGAGTGAAGGTCACAAAGGAGGATACTACTTCTTGAGTGTATGAGATTCTTTTTACATCCTCTCTTTTTCTTCCTTTCAAATCCTACCCGAGAGCCTAAGAAGTGCTAGCACACTTGTGGTGCTCTCTTCTCCATTCTTGAGTGTTAGAGAACACTTCTTGTTCGTGTGGATATCACTAGAGAGTTGTCTACGTTGACAACTTCGAGATCCGGCGTACCGTTGGACGAGCGGGATTTGCGAGGGCACGCTTCAAGGTATAGATCTCTTCCATGTAGATCTAGGAGTAGATCTAAGTTTTAGTAAACTCGTACTCGTATTTAAATCTGTTGAAATCTATCCTTCTCACGAGATCCAGTGGCATGGGTGATTCGGGGTTTCCGCGACGCGAAAACGCAATTTTCGTGGCTCGAAAAACCCAACAGTGGTATCAGAGCCACGTGCGAAGCGAGTACGAGTTTAGATTCATATTTTTATGAAAAATATAGATCTATAAACTTTCTGTAAATTCATGTTTTTATAATTTTAATGTGTATTTTTCTCGTAGAAGCGAAGCACAAGTGTTTAGACACTTGTAGGCTTCGACTACCGAGAAGGTTTTTCCGAAACAACAATGTTTCGCCCCAAAACCTTTTGGGACAGCGGGCTTAGGCGCTGTTAGATCACAAAGGAACCCTCGCGATGGTTAGATCGTGGGTAGGGGCGCTGCCCCTGGCCCCGCAAGGGGATTCGTTCCACGATTGCGCCCGAAAACGCTAAACGGGACCGCCGGGAAAAATTTACTAATAAAATTGTAAAAATTATGAAAAAAATATATAATTTAGAATTATATATTAATTTTGTGATAGTCATGGCCCAAAGACCCAAATTGGATTTGGAAATGTGTTGTAATTCATAATACGGCCTGCGTGCCGTTATGTGATGTGCGTGCTGTATTTATTTTATTTTATTTTCACGACCTGCGCGTCGTGCCTTTCTCTTATATTCTGGTTGTAAATTAGATTTAGACTAGAATGTAACTTGAGTTTCAAAATTATAATGTAAATTTTGAAACGGTGGAAGGTCCACACGAGACGGAGTTACGAGGAGGGCGCGAGCAACACAAGGTGGTCAAACGAAGAAGCTTGAGAAGCTGTTGACCTTAGGTTGACCATCCGATCTTCTCATTGCTTGAGAAGATCGTAGTAGGGCCATGACACAATCACAAAATAATTTAATTAATTGCTTATATGTATGTGATGCATGTTTAATTAAGTAGTTAATTAGTGCCTAGCGATTAAATTAGATTTAAGTCGTGCACATGATGCACCCTTCGATTAGATTAGATCTATCGAGTATATGATACGCATCATCGTTTAGATTAGATCTAAATCACGTCAACTCGTAATGCCTACCATGCCGTGATACCTACCACTACCTCGATCGCATGTTGTTGTTGAATCTGCCAAAGTAGAGCAACACATACTATCTTGGTAGGGTACAGAGGGACAATCTTGGTCCCGCCTATCAACGCATGGGTGAGTACAACTCAATTAGATTGAGTATTCCTAGTTAACTCGGTTGGATCGAGTATAACTATAGGCATTCTTCCAACGGTTGGAAAGATAGGTCAAAATCACATATATATTAACTCTCGGACGTATTAGCCAAAGCTAACTCGAGTTTTAATATAAATGCGGATATTGATCCTATAAATAAGAGTTGCATAGAGATGTAATTGGTAATCGTTACCTACCGATCATACTAAGTCTTGGGCGTATTAGCCAAAGCTAACTCAAAGGGTTAGTATGATGTGGATCTTGTCCCACATGAATTATAGAATTCAGTGGGAGCATCATTTAGTTAAAGGCCTAATTAAATGATTAAGAATATGATATTTATTTCTGCATTTATTTTTTGTTGTAGAATTTCCATGACGTCAAACACGAACAACTTCTCTCTGCGTTCTGTCCTTAAGAAGGACAAGCTCAACGGAGTAAATTTCCTGGACTGGTACAAGAACCTGAGAATAGTTCTCACCCAAGAACGTAAACTGTACGTTCTGGAGCAGCCCATTCCGGAGGCTCCTCCTGCCACTGCCACACGAGCAGACCGAGATGCTTACAAGAAGCATCAAGATGACGCATTAGATGTGTCATGTCTTATACTCGCGACCATGAACTCTGAGCTTCAGAAGCAACATGAGTTGATGGACACTTACGATATGGTTGAACATCTTTGTCACCTATATCAAGGACAAGCAAGGCACTGGAAGAGGAACTCCAAAGAATACCTGGAAGATCTTAAGAAGAAGAGAAATAAGATTTCTACTTCAGGTATACATGTTATAGAAGTCAACCTCTCTATTTCTTCATCGTGGGTATTAGATACCAGATGTGCTTCGCACATTTGAACTAATGTACAAGCGCTGAGAAATAGCAGGGCATTGACGAAGGGTGAGGTAGACCTACGAGTAGGCAATGGAGCACGGGTTGCTGCTATTGCTGTAGGAACTTACTATCTATCTCTACCCTCTGGGCTTGTACTAGAATTAGATGATTGTTGTTATATGCCTGCCTTGACTAAGAACATAATTTTAGTTTCTTGTTTGGATAAGAAAGGATTTTCGTTTACAATAAAGAACAAATGTTGTTTCGTCTATTTAAACGATATGTTCTATTGTAGTGCACCTCTGATGAACGGACTCTATATTCTAGACCTTGAGAGCCCTATCTATAACATTAATACCAAGAGGTTCAAGTCAAATGACATGAACCAAACCTACCTCTGGCACTGTCGCTTAGGTCATATAAATGACAAGCGCATATCCCAGCCCCATAAGGATGGTTTGTTGGACTCATTTGATTTTGAATCATATGAGATATGCGAGTCATGCCTACGAGGCAAGATGACCAAGACTCCCTTTAGTGGGCATAGCGAGAGAGCAACTGATTAGTTAGGACTCATATATAGTGATGTATGTGGCCTTTTGTTGTTGCTAGAGGCGGTTATAGATACTTCATCACATTTACTGATGACTTCAGTAGATATGGTTATGTGTACTTGATGACACATAAGTCTGAATCCTTTGAAAAGTTCAAAGAATTCAAGAATGAAGTACAGAACCAGCTTGGCAAGAGTATTAAGATACTTCGATCCGATCGAGGTGGAGAATACCTTAGCCATGAGTTTCGTGACTACCTAGCTGAGTGTGGAATTCTATCCCAACTCACTCCTCCTGGAACACCACAGTGGAATGGTGTATCTGAAAGGAGGAATCATACCCTATTAGATATGGTACGATCTATGATGAGTCACACAAATCTTCCGACATACCTTTGGGGCTATGCTCTAGACACGGCAGCTTTTATACTCAACCGAGTTCCATCCAAGGCCGTGATAAAGACACCATATAGGATATGGACTGAGAGAGATGCCCAGGTGTCTTTCATGAGGATTTGGGGTTGTGAGGCTTACGTTCGACGTCATGTCTCAGACAAGTTAGGATCCAAATCTGACAAGTGCTACTTTATTGGATATCCCAAGGAAACTAAGGGATATTACTTCTACATTCCCAGTCAGCACTAGGTAGTTGTGGCAAAGACTGGGGTCTTTCTAGAAAGGGACTTTGTTTCTAGAAAGACTAGTGGGAGCGCGTTCGATCTTGAAGAAGTTCAAGATGTGAACAATAGCACTGATGCCTCGATGGAAATTGAACTGGAACCACAAAGTGTTTGTTGGTGCAATATCCCTCAGGTCAAGGTTGACCTGGGTAACCAAGCTGAGTCTTGGTTTGGGTTTAGATGTTTGACAATAAGATATTGATTGAAGAAGAGTCAAATAGGTCAAGGTTGACCGGATACTTGACTGGGAAGTCCTAACTGGGATGTTAGGCAAAATGAAAGACCTAGTGAGTGAAGCTAGGCAGATGGAAGTCCTGGTGAGTGAAGCCAGGCAGAAGGAAAGTCCTGGTAAGTGAAGCCAGGTGAAAGTCCCGGTGAGTGAAGCCAGAGAAGAAAGTCCTAGTGAGTGAAGCTAGGCAGATGGAAATCCTGGTGAGTGAAGCCGGTGAAAGTCCTAGTGAGTGAAGCTAGGCAGATGAAAACCCTAGTGAGTGAAGCTAGGTGAAAGTCCTGGTGAGTGAAGCCAGGTGAAAATCCTGGTAAGTGATGCCAAGCATGTGAAAATCCAGGTGGGTCAAGATTGACCGGATACTTGGTGAATAGAAGTCCAAGTAGGTCAAAGGATTGACCATATACTTGGCACAAGGAGAAAAGTCCAAGTAGGTCAAAGAATTGACCGGATACTTGGTGAAGAAGTCCAAGTAGGTCAAGATTGACCAGATACTAGGCAAAGAAGAGTCCAAGTGTCAAGGTTGACCGGATGCTGGGTAAGGAGTCCTAGCCGTCAAGGTTGACTGGCATGCTAGAACTAACTTTGCAAGGACCAATGTGACTTGGTTTCAAGAAGCCGAAAGTCGCTGGATGGTCACGGGAATCGATCCCATAGTTGACCAGAGGAGTCAAGTATGACCAAGGCTTCGATCGATTCAGAGGTCCCAATCGATCGCTGGATCGATTGGGACGCCGCCACAGCGCCGGATCGATCCGGATCGATCCAGCGCTTTTCGAGCGCGAGGCCCCGGATCGATCCGTGGATCGATCCAAAGCCTCCCGATCGATTGGGAATATTCGAATCGATCGGGATCCGACCGCTGCGTCGTCCTTCGGCATCTCTTCTCCGATTCACTCCAGATTTCTCGCCAGCTCCTCCACAGCACTCACAAAGCTCAGATCGCCAGTTCTTGAAGGATCTTGGAAGTTTTCCAAGTCAAGAGGCGGATCAAAGCCAAGAAGAGAAGCTAGGGTTAGGGTTTTTACTCATTGTAAGCTTGTAAGCTTGTATTTCTTGTATCCTTTCCCTCTCTTCTTGTATTGAGTCTTGTAGGGCTTCTCCGCCCTTGGTAGTTACCATAAAGGAGAGTTTTATTTAGTGGAGGGTGTGTGTGTTGGTGTGGATCCTTGGATTAGTCACCTCCTGTGAGGTGGATACCAAGTAAACCAACCGTGTTAGCGTTGTGTGATTGTTTCTTTGTATTTCCGCTGCACATCTTTGAAGGAACAAGCAACGACGAGCACCGAGCGAACGCGACGAGCTATTCCCCCCCCCCCCCCCTCTAGCTACTTTTGGTCCTAACAGTGTTGTGGATGATGATGTTCCACAAAGAGTTGAGGAACAACAACCAGTTCAAGTAGACATACCTCTTCGCAGGTCTGATAGGGTACGTCGTCATCCTAAGAGATATTCATTTCTCTTGTCTGACCATGATGACGTTGTGCTCATAGAGGATGAGCCTACCACCTATCAGGAAGCTGTGATGAGACCAGATTCCGAGAAATGGCTAGAGGCCATGAGATCCGAGATGGAATCCATGTACACCAACCAAGTTTGGACTTTGGTTGATCCACCTGAAGGGGTAAAACCCATAGGGTGCAAGTGGGTCTTTAAGAGAAAGACTGACATGGATGGACTTATCTATAAGGGTCGCTTGGTAGCTAAAGGTTTCAAGCAGATTCATGGTATTGACTATGATGAGACCTTTTCTCCAGTAGCGATGTTTAAGTCCATTCGGATCATGCTTGCTATTGCAGCCTACCATGACTATGAGATATGGCAGATGGATGTCAAAACCGTGTTTCTAAATGGAAACCTACTCGAGGATGTGTACATGACACAACCTGAGGGTTTTGTAGATCCACAACATACTAGCAGAGTATGCAAGCTGCATAGGTCCATTTATGGACTAAAACAAGCTTCTCGGAGCTGGAATCTTCGATTCGATGATGCAATCAAACAGTTTGGTTTCATCAAAAACGAAGATGAACCTTGTGTCTACAAGAAGGTTGTAGGGGACATAGTTGTCTTCCTCATATTGTATATGGATGACATACTACTCATTGGGAAGGACATCCCTTTGCTTCAGTCTGTCAAGACCTGGCTAGGGAGTTGCTTCTCAATGAAGGACTTAGGTGAGGCATCCCGCATTCTAGGGATACAGATCTATAGAGATAGATCTAAGAGGTTGCTTAGCCTAAGTCAGAGTACATATATTGACAAGGTACTCCTTCAGTTTGCCATGTAGAACTCCAAGAAGGGATTTCTACCGATGTCACATGGCGTGAGTCTTTCGAAGACTCAAGGTCCCTCTTCTAGAGAGGAGAGAGACCGCATGGATCAGATCCCTTATGCCTCAGCCATAGGATCGATCATGTACGCCATGCTATGTACTCGACCTGATGTCTCGTATGCTTTGAGCATGACGAGCAGATACCAGTCAGATCCAGGTGAAAGTCACTGCATAGCGGTCAAGAATATTCTTAAGTACTTAAGAATGATTAAAGAATATTTCTTGATATACGGAGGCAATGATGAGCCAGCTGTAAAGGGTTACAGTGATGCTAGCTTCCAGACCGACCAGGATGACTATAGATCGCAGTCGGGGTTCATGTTTTGCATTAATGGTGGTGCTGTGAGCTGGAAGAGTTCGAAGCATGACACAGTAGCTGATTCTACAACAGAGGCCGAGTACATTGCTACATCAGAGGCAGTAAAGGAGGCAGTTTGGATCCGCAAGTTTATCACTGAACTTGGGGTGGTTCCTAGCATTGCTGACCCCATTGAGCTCTATTGTGA
Source organism: Zingiber officinale (assembly GCF_018446385.1). Taxonomy (NCBI): domain Eukaryota; kingdom Viridiplantae; phylum Streptophyta; class Magnoliopsida; order Zingiberales; family Zingiberaceae; genus Zingiber; species Zingiber officinale. Next base: position 155,713,074 of record NC_055988.1, on the reverse strand, counting down.
CAACAATGGAGCTATAGCACAGGCGAAGGAACCTCGCTCACACCAGCGGACCAAACACATACTACGGCGCTTCCATCTCATTCGAGAGATCATCGAGAGAGGAGATGTGAAGATTTGTAGAGTACCTACAAAGGCTAACATCACAGATCCCTTGACCAAGGCTTTGGCACAAAGGAAGCATAATGGTCACACTAGGTCATTGGGGCTTAGAGCCTACACTGATTGACACTAGTGCTAGTGGGAGATTGTTAGCTAGAGCCCTAGAGCCAATCATTTGATGATTGTATTTTGGACTTGTTGTATCATATTCTATATAAATAAAGGTATTTGGTTTTTGGTTATTATACTTACTTGTATTGGTGCCAAATAAACTAAGTATAATAATGTCCTTGAGTAAAAGGTTCTTACCTATATCAATCGATTGGTTGAATCGATAGTGAGATGATATAGGGAACACTACTCTTAATCATTCCTAGTCGAGTATTAACATTCAGGGACAATGTTAATGTAATAAGACTAGCATGTAGGTCAACTCGATGACTTGATCTCACAAGTCATGGATATAGAGATATCAAGTTGACACATGGGTATGCATTAGAGAATGTATACTGAATGATCCGCCATGAGAAAGTATCATGGATCGTTATATGAGTGTCATATACTTTCTCATGTGACTATTAGTATGACTATTGGTCCTTAGACCTGAAGTCACCATGGTTCCCTACATAAGGAGTTATGTACTTTGGTTTCGTCAAACGTCACCCGTAACTGGGTGGACTATAAAGGCGATTACTGGGTATATAACGAATTATGCAGAGGGATGTGAGTGATGTAGATGGGATCTATCCCTCCCATATGACGGGAGCGACATCGGTATTCTTGATAGAGTTAGACCACGAAGTGCATGCCCATGCCCAAATGAGTCAGCATGAGATGTTGAGCTCATTTGATCGAGTGAGTCTACTTGGAGTTCAAGATTTAGATTGATTAGAGGATGACACGGTCTATGCCTCACATTGATCAATCTAGATGTCTAGGATAGAAGGACAATGCCACATATTGTGAGGAGTCACAATTAGTAGTCACAAGGTGATGTTGGATCTCAACATTCTTGTAACTTGGGTAGCAATGATGTATTGCTAGATGCCGCTCATTGCTTATATTTCTAAAGGAGTTTGGAAATATTGCCAACGTTACAAGAACCTATTGGGTCACACACAAAGAACAAGTGAATGGAGATTAGGTTCATATGATGAACCAATTGGATTAGGTTTATATGATGCACCAAAGATTGGATTCAAATTAGACTTATTGAGTTAGACTCAATTAGATTCAATTGTTGAATGAGTCTAATTTAAATTTGATTCATTGAGTCAATTTATATTAATGAATTGAGATTCATTAAATTAAAATTGACTTGAATCAAAGGTTGGATTTGACTCAACAAGGAAGAGAATTGGTCAATTTTGACTTGACCAAATGGAAGTTGAAACATCAAGTTTGACTTGATGCATTGCCACATCATGAAGGTTGACTCATCCTATATGGCATGACTAACCTTGCCACATTATCTCCACCTCATGAGGTATGCCATCTCATGGAGGTTACACCTCCCATTCCATTTAATGTGGTCGACCACATTAAATGGGGAGGTTACAAGGTGTGGCCGGCCACACTAATGTAGTATGGAGGTTTTGGTTTTGTGTATTGATGTGTGCATTCATTCTATTATCTTCTTCCTTGGTCTTTCTTCCTCCTTGCTGCTATTGCCGTGAGTTCTAAGCAAGGGTGAAGGAAGTTATGTGAGGTCCAAGAGAATAAGGAAGAGTGAAGGTCACAAAGGAGGATACTACTTCTTGAGTGTATGAGATTCTTTTTGCATCCTCTCTTTTTCTTCCTTTCAAATCCTACCCGAGAGCCCAAGAAGTGCTAGCACACTTGTGGTGCTCTCTTCGCTATTCTTGAGTGTTAGAGAACACTTCTTGTTCGTGTGGATATCACTAGAGAGTTGTCTACGTTGACAACTTCGAGATCCGGCGTACCGTTGGACGAGCGGGATTTGCGAGGGCACTCTTCAAGGTATAGATCTCTTCCATGTAGATCTAGGAGTAGATCTAAGTTTTAGTAAACTCATAGTCGTATTTAAATTCGTTGAAATCTATCCTTCGCACGAGATCCAGTGGCATGGGTGATTCGGGGTTTCCGCGACGCGAAAACGCAGTTTTCGCGGCCCGAAAAACCTAACAGTCGCCACCGTCGAACCTGGACTCAGTTGAAGTGTATCAGAGCCCAGGGACGACGATGAGGGGTAGTGAGGAGCTTACCATCGAAAAACAAATAGATTGAAGAAGTGCAACGAAAAGATCCGATTGAAAGGGGGAGGAAGCTTATTGGAAGATCGCCAGACAGATAGAAGAAACGAAACACCGCCAGAGAACTTGAAGATGAAGGTGCGCAAAGTGAGGAAGAAGGCGACGCACGCAAGGTTTATAAACCTCACGACTGATCGACCTGAGCCGTCTGATCCAGGGTTACGAAAAACTAGGAGAAGATCCAGTCGTTGAATTTGAAATGGTGCCTGTGACGCCCGTAGCGGATATCCACTTGTCACATCAAACATGCGGCGGTAGAAAGAAGGACATGTGGTGCTCAACCATCGGACGATATTAATGAAGCTTAATTAAAAAGTATGGTCGCGTGCTCGGACATAATGATCAGGGATTTGCATTGTCTCCAAGAAATCTAGATGACGTCATGGCGCTCGACCGAAGAGCGTAAGAAAAAGATTTTTCCCCTAAGTGTTGCCACACATTGCCCGAGTGGAAAGGATAAGCAAGCATCATAGCCGAACGACGGAAGCACAGTCTACTTCGAAGAGCTTAATTTGAGCGGCATTTATATACTAGTCTGACAAGTGTGACGGAACGACAAAGGCATGAGAATTATCAAGGACTACACTAGTCTAGTCAGTTGCAGTCTCCTTCGACTAGACTCAAGGTGGAGGCTTGTGATGCAGCGACGGAAGGAGGTCTACCTAGCACAGGGTCAACTGCCACGATGGAGGTCAAAATCAAGATGGTCAACACCCAAGCGTCAAAGAGCCGAACGGAGGATAAACGACCAGTCATAACAGTCAAGGCTTGATCGGTGGAAGATAGATCCAAGCGGGCAACCCTTTCGACTCGGGAGGATATGATAAGAAGATGCTCAAGTTATATTATCAAGACACTGATAGAGACCAGATAGTTTGTTCGAACAGAAGAAGACATGTTACTACACAGCTACCGCATGCAAGAGCAACCTAAGGTCGCCAGAATGGATGGGTCCCTGCCAAGCGACTACCCCGCTCGGCCAAGTAGTGGGACAAGACGACAGACAGAGTAGAGTCCCGACCGAGTGGTTACCCCGCTCGGCCCAACAATGAGACCATTGTAGTATATCTCGACATCGTTTTGGGAGATAGTGCCGCTGACATGAGGTATGGTCGACAGACGAATCATACGACAGAAGCTTCTACTATCGTATCAGGGATATGCATGCCCTATTAAGGTATTATGTCAAGGGTACTTTCCTAATAAGGCCTTTTCATGGGACACCTAGGAGAGCGTGTCCAAGCCTCGAGAAGCATGCACGCTGCCAACCAGAGCTTTATATAAAGGGGGGTCCATCATCGGTGGAGATATGCGTTATTATTGAGTTCTACTATTGATATTGTTGCTTCACCTTTCTCCACATTCCAGTGACTGACTTGAGAGTCGGATGACCAACACCGTGACCCTTTCCCTGGTCCGACATTGACGCCGTTTGTTTTGTAGAGTGGAGCGAAGTCCACGTACGATCAGGGAAGCCGTCACCTCCCAGCTTTCCAGCTTCACGGTTTTGGATAGGATCATCCCCAAAGAAAGGGATCATGGTGGCTATGAGAGTAGCGATCGCCATGACAAGCGAGCGGGAGATAATCCTTGGAATGTTAAGCCTCGGAACAACATTTCGAGCAGAGTACTGACCCTTTGTCAGATCAGATATCATCGTCTCCAGTAGCTCATTTGTTGGCTGCAAATAGACCTTCATGTAAACTCTCGATCAGTAATTGTAGTTCTTATCAATTTCATATGTTAACGTATCAAAATTTCCCTTCCCCTTGCCACTACTATTGTCGCTAGTTGGACGATAGCAAACACGTTGGTCATTGATCCCGTCCGGAAGCTGAGTCAGACGGAGGCTGGCTGGGTTGTCCTTGGTGTTGACGGAAAGTCGCGAGGACGCCTGGTTGATTTGGCACCTACTGGAAGGGTTCCCACGGGCGGATGACGGGGGATGATGATTGGGATGATGAGGCGAGGGTTTTACACACACTCAGACAAGCCGCCTTCACGTTAGAGACCAAGAACCAGGGAAAAAGTCCCTGGTTCAGGCCCTTCGACGCTCAAGTCAGGTACTTTTTCCCCAGAAACATAGTGAAAGGACGAAAAGTAAAAGACGAGTGAGCGTACCTGTGTAAGGGGAAAACCTCCCTTTTTATATGGCAGTGGGTACTTCTGGAATTTGATGAGTGTTAGGGAATGTCGGGTGTCAGGATTTGTCTAGCGATGAATGACACGTGGCGTCCTCCCATAGGTCTAGGAAGGGATCAGCGAGCAATGAGCCCCAGACCGTTGACATATTCTCTGACAGGCGGTGATTATTCTCTGACAGGTTGTTACGATTCCCTGGCTTGATTGTCGTATAGTGTATGCCCGTCCCGGTCTATTAACCCTGACCTGGGTCCTTGTACCTCCAACTCTTGACCTGTGGGCACAGGCCTGTATTCTCTGGTGCATTTCCTGACTTGTGTTTGTCGCTCCGAAAATCCTGATCTGTACATCTAGTCTTACATTTGCCATTTGGTCAATCCTGGTAAATCCAGACCTGCGCTTACCATTCTGTCCAACGAGGCCTTCGCTTGTCGCTCCTTAAGTTTCGCCCGTTATGTAGAGCCCTGCACCGTATTTTATTCTGTAAGCCTTAGTCTGCGTAACCTGACCTGTACGTCATGGTCCGTGTATCCCGTTCTACAAGTCTTATCCCGTAAGTCCTGACCTGTAAGCCTTAGTCCACGTAACATGACCTGTAAGCCTTAGTCTGTCTCTTGTTTTGCCTGCTCTATCATGTGAGTCCTGACCCGCAAGTCCTAGGTCGCCTATCCTGACCTGTACGTATTAGTCCGTATCTTCTGTTCTGCGTATCTTATCCTGTAAATCCCGACCTATAAGCCTTAGTCTGTCTATCCAACCCTATAAGCCTTAGTCTGTGTCTCCTGTTTTTCCTGTCCTATTCTATGAGTCCTGACCTGCAAGTTCTAGGCCGCCTATTCTGACTTGTACGTATTAGTCCGTATCTTCCGACCTGTACGTCCTAACCTGTATGTCTTACCTTCCGAGCTACTACTTGACATGTAGGCCTAACCCCTGAACGCCACTTAGGCCCAATCTGGACCGTCCTGGAATCTGGACCTTTGACCACCACGTAGGCAGACTTTTGACCACTACGTAGGCTGGACCTCTGACCATTATGTAGGCTTGACTTCTGACCGCCACGTGGGCTTGACTTCTGACCGCCTCTGGACTTGACCTCCGACTATGTCAGCTATCCGACCCCACTATCATGCACCGTATCAATCATGATGAAGAATCACCTAGGAACCAGGGTGGAACCATCCTGCTGGACAAAGTTGGAGAGGATGACGCTCTGGGATATCGCGACGCTGAAGAATGTTGAGATCATGATGGCATAGCAGAGACAGAGGCCATTGAACATCTTCCCCGTAACAAGAGGAGCAGCTGTTGGTTGTATCTCTGCAGTGGCGGATCTAGGGGGGAGCGGGGGTGTGCTTGAGCACCCTCTTGTTCTCGGATAATTCCACCAATATATTGTAGTCCGAGGGACAGCGAAAAGGAACACAAGTTCTAGTTCCCTTCTTTGAGCACCCTCTTTTTTTTTTGTCTGAATCTGCCACTGTATCTCTGGAATGATGCCGTTGCCGTAGGTGGTGGCCATGATGGAAATGGCGTCGAATGCTCTGAACACGCGGTCTACATCTTTGCTGGGAAGCGAGTAGTCTCTCGGCGGCACGTCAGAGGAGTGCCCTGCCGTTCATCCATTTAAGGTGTCACGCCCCAGAGGAGTCTCTGTCCGAAGAAATTTTGGCAACATCCTCCCTGTACGGCGGACAATATGAAACTTTCTACATATCACATATACATCAGCCACAGGCGGCTGGAATAATAACAAAAAAAATAAAGACAAACACCACGCAGATAATAAAGATATCCAGCCTCTGGCTGTCACAACCACGCAGTTAATAACAGTAATCAATAAATAATAGGACTCTGACTCGAAATCCACCCTACTCCACTACACTCGTAAAACTCAAATCCAACGAACTCACCTCATCTGCCGTCCAGGCAGTCACGTAGTAGAATGAAATCCAATATCATATCAAAAATCCATCAAAAGGTATCACTCCATACAATATCCATAGGAAAAATCCAAAGACAATACTAAAACAAAGTCTGATATAGAAAAAGGCCAAAAATAAAACAAATAACGAACTAGTAGAGAACTGGCTCTACGTGCATATGGGGGGCCAGCGACTGGAACTGCTCCGGACAGCCTCAACCTGAAAATATCAACAATGGAGGCAGGGTGAGTCCAACACTCAGCAGGTACAACTGATATGCATAATAAAACAAATAACAGACAACACTAATCATGCGTACCTCAATACGAGAAGGAATGAATGCAACTGAAACGAAATCGGAGATAACTGTACTAACCGGAATCAAGGTACAAAGGTAACAGTCGTCAGATCAAGAAATCATAATCCCGTATGCATGTCAATCAAATGCATCCATACAAATGCAGAATATAAGGCAAGAATCACAACAATAAAATGCAATAAATGATATGGTGACCGCACCTGACATCACTACTCCCGACAAGGATCGAGTGGACTGAATGTCGCCGAGTACTCCGCCCTCCGCCCCAAATCATAAATGGGGAGCTCAATGCCTCATCTCCCAGACACAATGACGGGAGGATATCTCTCACGGCCACCACTACCGAAATCATCTCGACCAACGGAGCCAAACAAAGTCCACCATCTGCCGGCCATTACCGCTACACTAAATGCCACGAGCTAAACAGAAGGAATCGATCACGGCTACCACGCCGAGTCCTCGGACCAACGGAGCAACAGAACCGCCACACTCCAGCCAGATATACAACTAATCCATGGGTGGTGTGTGCAATACATGTAACTGGCGATGGGCTCAACCAAAGTGGAGCCGACAATCGCACAGCATGCAATCATGATGCATGACACTAAAAACATGGCATAGTCCATATAACTAGATACAAGTGTGTACCACTGGAAGAAGTATCAAATAGAAGGTACACCAATCAAATAGGGTATCAAATAAACCCTAGATCCAGAACATATCATAGCATGTGGTTGGTTCACTACCTAAAGCATATGTGATCAGGTAGATATCATGCAGTGCAGCATAAATAAACAAACAAACATGTAACTAATCATGTAGCGACCAACCGAAACAAACAGATAACACAATTATTGTTATATGTTAAACATATTATCATGCATATCAAAAGACATAAGTCAAAGTACCCGCCTCAAATAAAGAGGTCCGATCTGACTCCGAGATACTCGTCTCGCGTCAAAGTCCTGTGTCACATATAAATAAATATATTTTATTTAGCTACAATTTACATAAATAGCTAAACAAAATTCCTAAAACTATTTAGGGCAAAACCCTAAACCAAAAACACATAAACATAATCAATATACACATGATCGTCTAATTAAACCCTCCAATTCAGAACAAGATCTACCACAGAACTCAAATACACCTAATCCTCACCCTAATTCACAATCCAAAAGATTACGGTGAAGGTTGCTTGCTGCTAAAACATTGAACAAGCAATTGTTTGTTGATCCACAGCACACAGAAACTCACGGTAATACTTCCTTCAACTCACAACCCTCATTTCTGTGTACTAAGTCTACTGTTGCTGATCAACAAACACCACAGCCCCACTTCCTCTCCAATTTCGTGACCTAAATTGGTAGCAAAGAGAAATTCGAACTAGCTTACCTCCTTTGATCAATTAGGGCACGTGAATTGAACACACAGTGCTGGCTCGATCAAACCGACAGAGAGATCGGTGAAGGAGGTGCTCACCGAGGTGCGTTAGTGCAAAGATGGCCAAGAAGTGAGGAGACACGAGCGGTCGAAATCGGGCGACGCCGGCAGTGAAGTTGGCGGTGTACAACAGATGTGAGACTCGGCGATGTGGCGGAGATACTAGGCACATCAAGAGGAAATCGTGAGTCGGGCGAGGCTAGGGCACCCTGATTGGGTCTGGCCGGCTTCGTGGTCGACGCCGGGTGGCTAGGGCAAAGGGGCGGTGATTTCATGACGGCGCTTAGGAACCCACCAAGGCTAGGGCAGAGGATAACCGCCGCCGGCGGTTAGGGCAAGGAGGAAGAAGGAAGGCGGCGTCGGGCTCTGGTGTGAGGAGGGGGAAGAAACGAAGGTTTTAAAGAAATTAAAAAAAAAGAAAAGAAAAAAAAAGGAAAAGGAAAAGAAAAATAAAACTTTTCCTTATTAAAACTGGGTAGCCTAAACAGGCTTTTCCGGACCCCGTTCTTATCCCCGCCAACTCGTCCGCACGAGCTCAAAAATTCAAAATGTCCAAAATTCCGAAAATCCCTTATTAAAAATCGTCATTTTTCCAGATTTTACATTCTCCCCACTAATAAAATTTGGTCCCCAAATTTCAATATCTACCATCGCAAACCTAATAATGATAATAATAATAAATGCTTAGATAAATAAACTCACATACCTCAAGTGAAAAGATGGGGATATCGAGCTCGATAGTATCCTCGAGCTCCCAAGTAGCCTCCTCGTCCGAATGATGCCGCCATCCGACTTACCAACCGGATAGTCTTGTTCCGCAATCGACGCTCTTTCCGGCCGAGAATCCGTAACCTCCTCATAAGTAATGTCAGTCGAATGGAACGAATATCACCAGCACATGCGTCGGATCGTGCACGATCTCCTCAGATCGATACGTGAAATACATCGTGAACGCCTCGGAGGCCAAATCTGTTCACCCCTTCGATCCTCTCTAAGATCTCGAAAGGACCAATGTATCATGGAGCTAGCTTACCTCGAGGCCAAATCTCTTCACCCTTTCGTGGGTGAAACTCGGAAATACATGATCACCAACAGAGAACTCTAGTGGTCTCCGTCTCCGATCCGCAGAACTCTTTCGGCGATCCTGCGCCTCGACATCCTCCGTCTGATAGACGGACCAACTCGCATCCTTGAACCCTCGAGGTCCCAACAACTGGGCCTCTCCAACCTCATCCCAGAGGGTGGGTGTCCGGCAAGGTCTACAACGCCTCAAACGGTGCCATCCGAATAGCCGAATGAAAGCTGTTGTTATAAGCTACTAACGGCAGATGGTCCTCCCAACCGCCTCCAAAATCCATAACACATGATCTCAAGAAGTCCTCAAGAGTTCGAATAGTCCGCCTGACCGCCCATCTGCTCTGGATGGAAAGTCGCATTAAGCCGGTGCCCAAGGCTCGCCGCAGATCGCTGTAAACGAGACGAAACCGTGGATCTCTATCCAAATAATACTCAACGGAACACCATGTAGTCTCGATAATCTCCGACAATACAATCGCTAATCGATCCAGGGATCCCTCCGAATCGCTAGTGCACGGATTGGTTAATCGATCAACGATTACCCAAATCGCGTCATGGCCTCGTCGTGTCCTCTGCAATCCTACCACAAAGTCCATGGTAATGTGATCCCACTTCCACTCGTGAATAGGAATCCGAAGTAATCCCGCAAGTCTCGGTGTTCCTTCACAGACAAGACATCTAGCTACGAACCGCGATGTCTTTCTTCATACCGCTCCACCAAGAGGAACGCCTCAAGTCTCGATACATACGGTCCTACCGATGAATCGCAATCGAGAACGTGAGCCTCCCAAGTAGCTCCCGAAGACCGGATGAGACCGAGGTACGATAATCGCCTCTAAGTATATAATACCTCCTCGCCTCGTAAACCTCTGCCGCCTTAAGTAACTGACCGCCAATGAACCGACAATGCCGATCACCACCGAGCCTCCTGATCTTCGTCCCGATCGACGATCGAGCAACCATGGTAACCAATACAGTAGATCCCTGCGCCTCAAGGTCTAACTCGGAAAATCTCGAATCAAGTCCGCGATCAAGTCCGGTGGCAAGCCAAAGTCCTCTGGACTTCCCTAAGCGCTTCGGCAACCACATTAGCTTTCCCGGTGGTAGCTAATGGTACAATCGTAGTCCTTCAGAACTCCATCCATCTCCTCCGTCGGAGATTAAGCTCTTCGGAGTAAAATGTATTCGAGACTCTTATGATCGATAAGAATCTCAAATGTAATACTGATAAATGATGTCGCCATAGCTTCAGAGCAAAATGATGGCGACTAACTCCAAGTCATGAATCGGTAGTTCTTCTCATGCTCCTTCAACCGACGAGAAGCATAAGAGACTACTGCGGCCGCATCGTAATAACACCAAACCCTCAAGAGACGCGGTGTAAAGTACAAACTCATCCTCTCCGTAAGGTAAAACCAAAACCTGAGCCGACACTAATCTCCGCTTCTCCCGAAAGCTAGTCTCGCAATCATCGGTCCACGTAAACTTCACGCCTTTCCGGGTAAGGCGTGTCAGATAGCAATACGCGAGAAACCCTCGACAAAACGCCGGTAATATCCGATCCTTAAAATCATGGATCTCTTTGAGTTACATCTAATTTTGAACAAATCGATCTTCCGAGGATCAATGAAATACCTCTACTAGAAACCACGTGTCCCGTAAAACCGATCGAGGATAGCTGAACGCACACTTGTCAACTTCGCAGACGATGTCGTCAAGAATCTCCAAGACTATGCGAAGATGTTGTGCTCCTCTCTGAATGAGAGTAGACCAATATGTCATCAATGAAAACGATAACAAACCGATCCAGATACTCCAAAAATACGCGGTTCATCAAATCCATAAACACAGCTAGCATTCGTAAGCCCAAATGGCATTACCAAAACTCATAATGACCATATCTAGGGAAATTTTGTTGTGTCATCTCAATCATCGAAGATCTATCCAACGCATCACCGGTACGTACTGGATCGAACAAACATCCTGGTAAGGATATTTATTCCAAGACCCTGAGTCAACTGATCTAATCGATCGCTCTCCTTGACAAATAATGAGCAATACTCAGCCAATCGGGAAATTCCGCATCATACTCCATCCAGACCGATCACCCTGCTTCAGATGTAAGAACTCCTGTCGACGTGCCATACGATAAGGAGCTGAGAAATACTGTCTCTCGAATGCCTCTCGGAATAAACTCCAGGTGATACTCTGGACTCCAAAAAGTGTCTTCTGCATCTTCCACCATGTAACAGCCTGATCTCGAAGGTGGTACGCAGCTAATTCGGCTGTCTTCTTCGATACACGAAATGTATCGGTCGTCTCGATGCTGGTGAAATCCCACGAGGGTTGGTTCGGAGGCCGAAAAGTGACCACCCTCGTCTGGCAATCAACTGTGGCATGATATGCTGACAAACAATCCATGCCAAGAATAATATCAAAATCGACCATTTCTAATACTAAAAGATCCACTGTAAGTATTAGGTTGCCAAAATCTAACGGGCAACCTCGGACCTCCTGGGTGACATCCAATGAATCACCGGACGGTAGGGAGACGGTCAATCGCTGGGGTCTGAGAGTGGGTAATCTACCAACCTCCCGCATAAAAGTGCGAGATATAAATGAATACGAACTACCAGTATCTATCAGTATATCTGCAGATAAGGCATAAATAGAAATCATACCGCGGAAAACGGATCCGTCGGCTCGCTGCGCATCCTCTCCAGTCTCTGGCGGAGGAGGAGGAGGTAACACTGCCAGCGGCTGCTGCGGCTGAGCAGAGGTCTGCCACTGAGGCGGTGCAGGATACTGCGCCATAGAAGACTGGGAGGATGGTGACTGATACTGGGCAGCTGGCTGGGACTGAGGCTGGTACTGACCTATAGGCTGAGGCTGCATCTGATACTGCCCCTGCGTCGGATAATAAAGTCCCGGAACAGAACTCTGAGGTGCTATGGAAGCACTAGAGTACTCCTATCCAAGCATACCAAATGCCACTGCTGCAAGTGAAGCACTCTGCTGCTGACCATGTAAAGGTTGGGCTCTACGCCCTCCTCGATAAGTACCGGACTGACTGGACTGTCCTCCATGATCGGACCCTCCAGAAGTCATATGCTGAGTCCTCTGCGGACAATCTCGGCTCTGGTGCCCAGGCAGTTTGCAATGAAAGCAAACTGACTGTCCCAGAGAACAGGCTGAAGTGGCATGATCTCTGGATCCACATCTAAAACAGCGAATGTCACTGGCGGTTTGTTTCCGGTTCTGCTGGGAAGACCGGATACGTCCTGATGAAGACTACCCTGATTTCTGAGGTTTACGTGATACCCCAGATGTACCCTGATCTGATCGACTACGCCTGCTCTGCTGTGGTGTAGTCTGAGGCTGCTGGCCTGCCTGTCTGCTTCCTTTTCCTATCCGAAAACTCTCTCTGCTGACTGATAATGAGAGCTCGCCCAACATCTCCGCATAAGATGTGATACCAAGACCGACAAGTCTTAGTTGCAGATGCCCATCCACCTCGAACGAATCAGATACGTGAACGCCCTCAAGAACTAGCTCGACAAAATCGCCAATCACAAACTCGATTATACTCCACCGCCGATTATTCCGCAAACTCGTGAAATCCTACCATGAGCCATCCGATAAGCTCGTGGAAAGAAACGGCTCTCAAAAGCCTCTCGAATCGCCCAAGTGATGTTCTGCTCACCGATGAGAACGCTGGGTAAGCCACCAAGTATCGGCCGCGTCCCGTAAGTGAAAAGCCGCTTTCTCCCACTCGGAGCAAGCAATATAAAAGAAAGTCCGCTCCATAGTCTCAATCCAAGACAAGGCCACACTCGGATCTCTGTCTCCTCGGAAAAGTGTGAATCGACTCTTCATCGATTCTGCCAATACTGGAATCCTGGCTCGTGCCGCGGCAATGCCAGTGAGGTGTGTCGGAACGGCTATCGGAACTGGCGGAAACACTGGAGCTGGTGCTATAGGTGGTACTGGTGTATAAACCGGAGGAGGTACTCCCGGTGCTGCTGGGTAAACAGGAGCATAAGCTGTCGGTGGCACTATAGGGTGGACATAGGTGGCCGCAGCTGGAGGTACCGTAGGCACTAGTACCGAGTGTGAATCAACCGGTATCCCTAATGCAGGTGCTGCTGAGTACACGATAGGTACTGGGGGCACAGGCGTCGCTGATGTCGGGTACACTGTAGGCCCAGGTGGCGGTGGTGCCGAGTACACAATAGACTGAGCTGGAGCTGGTGTCGGATATGCTAATGGTATCCCTGGTGGTACCGGAAATACAGGCGCAGTGGATACTGTCGGTGCAGCTGAGGTAGACACCTCTAAGGGAGCCATCGGAGTCTGAAGGCCTGCCGCACTCGCAGTATGCTGAGTCTGTCCCTGACCGACAGGCTCAGCCTCGGTAGGTAATATCTATGTATATCAAGATCTCGCCTTTCGTTTTACTCATGTATGTCTAATAAAATATATTGAACTTATATTACTGTATAAACAATTACCAAATGACATCATACCTATGTCTAGATGTTAACAACTACATTTATGTCTAATTGATAGAGTTCCATTTCGAGAAAACATCTAAATCCATATAAATAATCACCATAACATAATGAAACGGAAAATCCGTGCAACCGAAAATAACCGCCCGGACTAACTGTCTCACAACTAGGGCTAGTATAAAAATGTCCAAAATACCAAACGCAGTATCACACCCTGCTCTGATACCAATGAATTGGTATCAGATAAATCCCGAAAATCCAACACACGGAAATCAAATAAATATCGCCAAACTTTGGCGCGCTGATACCCAATAAACCGATATCAGATTATTCAAAGTATCCATAATACGAAAACAAAGATCGAAAATCCGAACACAAGAAAAGCATATCTGCTCCGATACCACTAAATTGTCACGCCCAGAGGAGTCTCCGTCCGAAGAACATCTCCCCTGAACGGCGGACAATACGAAACTTTCTACATATCATATATACATCGAACGACTAAATAATAACAAAAAATAAAGACAAACACCACGCAGATAATAAAGATATCCAGCCTCTAGCACAACCACGCAGCTAATAACAGAACACATATAATACAGACTCACAAATCCACCCTACTCCACTACACTCAGAAACTCAAATCTAACGAACTCACCTCTTCTGCCAGCAGGAACGTAGTAGAATGAAATCCAATATCATATCAAAAATCCATCAAAAGTATCACCCATACAATATCCATAGGAAAAATCCAAAGACAATACTAAAACAAAGTCCGATATAGAAAAAGGCCAAAAATAAAACAAATAACGAACTAGTAGAGAACCGACTCTACGTGCATATGGGGGGCCAGCGATCGAACTGCTCCGGACAACCTCGAAAATATCAACAACGGAGGCGGGTGAGTCCAACACTCAGCAGTACAACTGATATGCATAATAAAACAAATAATGATAACACTAATCATGCAGATACCGAATACGAGAAGGAACGAATGCAATCAAACGAAATCGAGATAAATCAGTACTAACCTAATCAAGGTACAAAGGTAACAGTCGCCAGATCAAGAAATCATAATCTGATGCATGTCAATCAAATGCATCCATACAAATAGCATATAAGTGCAACAATCACAACAATAAAATGCAATAAATGTATGGTGCAGACTCGGACATCATCGCCCGACAAGGATCGAGTGGACGGAATGTGCCGCAGATTCTCGCCCTCCGCCCCAAATCATAAACGGGGAGCTCAACGCTCATCTCCCAGACACAACGACGGGAGGATATCTCACGGCCACTACCGAGTCATCCGACCAACGGAGCCAAACAAAGTCCACCATCTGACGGCTACTACGCCGCTACACTAAATGCCAGCGAAACAGAAGGAATCGATCCGGCCTACGCCGAGTCCTCGGACCAACGGAGCTAAACAACAGAATCGCCACACTCCAGCTAGATATACAACTAATCCATGGGTGGTGTGTGATTGGCGATGGGCTCAACCAAAGTGGAGCCGATAATCGCACAAAGATGCAATCATGACGCATGACACTAAAAACATGGCATAGTCCATATAACTAGATACAAGTGTGTACCACTGGAAGAAGTATCAAATAGAAGGTACACCAATCAAATAGGGTATCAAATAAACCCTAGATCCAGAACATATCATAGCATGTGGTTGGTTCACTACCTAAAGCATATGTGATCAAGTAGATATCATGCAGTGCAGCATAAATAAACAAACAAACATGTAACTAATCATGTAGCGACCAACCGAAACAAACAGATAACACAATTATTGTTATATGTTAAACATATTATCATGCATATCAAAAGACATAAGTCAAAGTACCCGCCTCCGAAAATAGAAAGGTCCGATCTGACTCCGAGATACTCGTCTCGCGTCAAAGTCCTGTGTCACATATAAATAAATATATTTTATTTAGCTACAATTTACATAAATAGCTAAACAAAATTCCTAAAACTATTTAGGGCAAAACCCTAAACCAAAAACACATAAACATAATCAATATACACATGATCGTCTAATTAAACCCTCCAATTCAGAACAAGATCTACCACAGAACTCAAATACACCTAATCCTCACCCTAATTCACAATCCAAAAGATTACGGTGAAGGTTGCTTGCTGCTAAAACATTGAACAAGCAATTGTTTGTTGATCCACAGCACACAGAAACTCACGGTAATTCTTCCTTCAACTCACAACCCTCATTTCTGTGTACTAAGTCTACTGTTGCTGATCAACAAACACCACAGCCCCACTTCCTCTCCAATTCCGTGACCTAAATTGGTAGCAAAGAGAAATTCGAACTAGCTTACCTCCTTTGATCAATTAGGGCACGTGAATTGAACACACAGTGCTGGCTCGATCAAACTGACAGAGAGATCAGTGAAGGAGGTGCTCTGCCGAGGTGCGTCCGTGCAGAGATGGCCGAAGAAGTGAGGAGACACGAGCGGTCAGAAATCGGGCGGCGCCGGCAGTGAAGTCGGCAGTGTACAACAGATGTGAGACTCGGCGATGTGGCGGAGATACTAGGGCACACTGAAGAGGAAATCAGGAGTCGGGGCAGAGGCTAGGGCACCGGCGATTGGGTCGGCGTCGGCTTCTGTGGTCGACGTCGGGTGGCTAGGGCAGGCGGTCGGGCGGCGGTGATTTGCGGCGACGGCGCTAGGAACTCCACGGCAAGGCTAGGGCAGAGGATGGATCGCCGGCAATGGCTTGCGCTCGCCGGCGCTTGGGCAGGGCTGGAGAAGAAGAGAAGAGGCTCGGGAGAAGTAACCGCCGCCGGCGGTTAGGGCAAGGAGGAAGAAGGGAGACGGCGTCGGGCTCGGGTGTGAGGAGGGGGAAGAAACGAAGGTTTTAAAGAAATTAAAAAGAAAAAGAAAAAGGAAAAAGGAAAAGAAAAAATAAAACTTTTCCTTATTAAAATTGGGTAGGCTAAACAGACTTTTCTGGACCCCGTTCTTATCCCCGTCAACTCGTCCGTACGAGCTCCGAAAAATTCCCTAAAAATGTCCAAAAATTCCGGAAAATCCCCTTATTAAAAATCGTCATTTTTCCGATATTTTACATAAGGTGCCACATGTTGGAAATTTTCACGTCTAGCTACTTTGGAGGAAGATCATGCATATATGTCCCTGCATGGATGGAGCCTGCAGTGGCACAGGCACCGTAGGCCAAGCAAAGAAGTAAAGAGACGAGGTTGATGTGCCTCAAGCTGTGGAACGAAGGGACTTGAGCCAGGACCAGCATCAAAACTCCAAAGATGATCACAAATTCATATAGTTTCATCGTGCCTCCTGGCTTTTCCACCAGGTACAGAGACTGCACAAAAAATCAACATGGATTGGGTAAATGGTAGGGAAACAAGTAAAAATAATAATAAATAATAAGTTCGATAGAAGAGCGGTTGTAAATTAGCTAAAAAAACACCTTCATGCTCTGTCCTCCAAGTAGTGTTGTGCCAATGACTGCCCCGAAGCAGACTGAGAATTGAAGTGAAGCAATGTAGAAACGGCCCCATCCTGGCCCTGTTCCATGCAAACTTGCTCAACTGTGAAGTAGGACAACCTTGTCTACCATCTGAATTTTCCGGCCATCAATTACTTGTGTGAGATCTTTTGGTTAATTATGAGACGCATCAGTGTAGGCGGTCTCACATGTTAAGATGTTGAATTTGATTCATAGCTTATTGAAACGTTGTTTACCTAATGACTATGCAAGAATATCATGAATACGAAGGCAAATAATTAAGAAGTGACAACCATGAATCCTTATTAATTAGAGTTTTGCTCTCTTGATTACTACAAATTATTATAATATCATCCATGTAAATAAAAAAAAATCATAAATCTATCATTTCATTTGTACAATAGAAGAAGAGTTAATCTTCAAGCTAGAGAACCTTTAAGCACGCAGCTAGTTTGACAAACGATAAAACTATGTATGTACAATGGGCTTTCCAAAGAATATTTGGATTTATTAAGTTGACAAATATGTCAAAAGTTGTTGATGAATGAATCAAGAAACTACTTCATAAGAATAGTTTTCTCAAAATGACCATAAAAAAGTATTAAAAATATCAGTTGTCACTTTGGTCCGTTGAAATTGATAACTATAGTTAACAATAATTCAAGTGTTATTAAAATTAATATCCGATCCTTGACTAAATCTTATAGCCACAAGTTGGGCTTTATAGCCTTCAAGAGAGCTATTAACCTAATACTTGAGACAAATTTAAAATTGTAGGAAATTAGGCTCCATTTTCTATCCAAAGGAGAACATTAAATTCTGCCGTCTTTGCCACATGCTAGTTCGGATTATTCTCCTCTTGTAAATGGATCCACTATAAGGAGTCATTTTGTTTAAGAGTGTGAGGAGAGAGACTCGATGAAAAATAGCAGAAAAATTATTAAGATGATGATAAAATGCTTGCAAAGTGTCTTCGGAAATGATAGAACATATCAAAGAGATCGAATGTTCATTTCATGAGAAAAATTTAAGTGAATGTTAAAGTTAATAATAATCTCCTTCCAATTGTTTATGCTTCAGAACAAAGAACTGTTTTTTGTTTTCTCACTTAAGGAATAAGATCTCATATCTATCTTGTAAAAATAAAAAGGCAATTTATCGGAACTTGGAACAGATCAGAGAGAACCTTTGGACTTGAGAACGAAGAGAGCCCCTGCATCCAGTTGGGAGGCAGCATGAGCATGGCTTTGGTTGCCGTCCATATTGAGTGCCATGTGCTCTGAAGCTATGGAACGCGAGAGTGAGAAGGGGATGGTTTGCTTTTCACGTGACAATCAACTCTGAGAACGTTGGGAAAGGATCAATTGACATTTTGTGGAAAAAGAAAAGAAAAAATAAATCAACTAGATCTGTCCACAGTTTTATTTTATTAAGGAGTTTTATCATCATCATCATTTTAAAGAATTACTCCACTTACGAGAGTATACCAAATTCTCTCCAACTTATAGCAACCGAGTTAATTGAAAATAGTTTAAACTGATTCAAATTGTATACATTGAGTAGCTTGATGCGGTGGAAGTCTATCGTTGAGGTGGAATATTGGATATTATAAAAGTGTTTGAGATGGAGATTACTGGGCCTCAGACTTTCAACTTGCATAGATAAGGAAGAACATCATAGAGTATTACAGTTGTTCAGGAAAGTCCCTCCAATGTTTAAATCACAAAAGAGTACGGATTGTAGAAAGAATGCAAGCGTAATAGAGAGCTAGCAAGAATACGAACCTCTATAGGGAGCTATAAGTAATCGGGGAAAGGTTCAAGGAGCTTCCCCTTTCTAGTCGAGTTAAGGAATGAGACTCAATTATGGTGTTTAAGAAGTTTTCCACATTTCTAAATTTTGACTGAAAGAATTCTTTATCTTTTAGTTATTCGACTATATTTTCCAGTCTTGATAGTTGGCAGCAACTTCTCTCAATCAAATAATAAATATTTCCAGTGGACTAAAACAATGTTGTAGGGTTAGCAATAGTTTGTTTGGGTTGAATTTTGATTATTGCACATTTTTCACTTCTAATAACTTTTTGAGACGTGGTTATCATGTTATTAACCTCTAAAACACTTAGCCTAGTTTTAAATGGGAATTTAGTTGTTAAACACCTTGTAAGGTATTAACCACAAATTAAGGGGAGGTTAAAGTTCAAGATTAAAATTTTCAACTCATAAGACATAAATTGGAACATTCCAAAGGCTTAGAATTTTCTATTAATGGGAGACCGTCATATGTTAGAAGAAGTAACAAGGGGAAGGTTTCCTTAACTATGCATGATAACTATTGCTTTCTTAAGTGGAGAGAGACTTAGCTTCCCTAGGCTAAGAAAAATTTGATATGAAGATTGGAACAAGAGGGAGACACCTACCTTAGTTGGATTTTGACTGTGGATTTTTTTTTAGTTAATATCACGATCTCACGGGAAGTTTTTATCGGCCACTAAAATAAATCAGAAAAATACTAATGGAGATCTATCCAGACAACGATCATTCTTAAGTCCGCTTTTATTGGAGAAAAAAATCCCTTGCAATGCGCTGCAACTGAGATTAGGGATGACAATGGGTTGAGTTCGAGCTGAGTTTGACTAATCCCAGAACCCGTCCTGCCTACTTTTTCAACTAGCCCCGCCCCGACCCGCCTCAAAACCTGATGGGTTCAAGGCGAGTTGGACTCGCCAACCCACTAAGATATATATGTAACTTTATGATACTTATTTAGAACAATGGATAGTCTATGT
Source organism: Zingiber officinale (assembly GCF_018446385.1). Classification (NCBI taxonomy): domain Eukaryota; kingdom Viridiplantae; phylum Streptophyta; class Magnoliopsida; order Zingiberales; family Zingiberaceae; genus Zingiber; species Zingiber officinale. Next base: position 155,692,997 of record NC_055988.1, on the reverse strand, counting down.
AAAAAAATATTATCAAGCCAGACATATACTAGACATAGAAACATGTGAAGCCATGATAAGTGTAGGAGAAAATTACCTAGGCGATGTCGCCAGAGCAGCATGGGAAGCTTATAAAACCACTTTTGACGAGGGAGTAACAAAGATTGCTTCACAAGGAAATAACATATTTAATTTTTACTATACAATTCATAGGTTATTTATTGCCAGAGATGCTAATACTGGATTAGACATAAGACAAAGAGAAACTATGAGAGATTTAGAACAATTACAACTCTTTTGCTGGAATTGGATTAAATATTTTTGTAATGACTTCTTAGCATTAACAGTAGTCTCAGGAAACTATTGTAACCTAGAATTAGGAGAAAGACTCTTTAGCAAACCTCTAAAAGATTTAGGAAAATAAATACATAAATCCTGGACATATTATTTCCATACTTAAAGAAAAATGTACCTACATCCATATACAGAAGCAACTGGAAAATCAACAATATGAATTTTGTAGTCAAATATATACTCCTCAACAATATGATCTCACCCTGACCTAGACCAAGAATAAATCATAGAGATAGTTCATCCAGAATACCAAAACAATCGGTATCAAAACCCAAAACAATAAGACCTTGAAAAACCTACTATGTTAGAAAGAGTAGAGAAAATAAATTATACCTAAATAAGGAAAAACATGTGCGGAAATTCAAGCTAAAGAAACTTATGCAAATACCATTACATGTTTTGCTTGTAATGAACCAGGACATCTATCTTCTGCCCGCCTAAATAAAAAATTAATATACAAGAGAAACAAAGCTAGTTACTTGTACCAATCTTGATTTAGTAGAAGTATAATCAGATGTCTTTGATACATCCTCAATATACTCTATTGTTTCAGTAGATGATGTGGAAGAAGTACCTCCTTCTGACTATAGCCTTGTAAACTCTTTTTTGCAGCCTTCATATCAGCAGTATAACCTTATTCTAATATACAAAAGTACATGCCATTAGATAATCTAGAAGAATTATGGGAACACTTTTCAGATACAAATCTAATTTTTAAACAACTTATCTCTAAAACTACTGAAGAACATAACTGTCTACATGATTGAATATTAAAAACAGGTACTGATAATATTCCTTTTTTTTATAGTTATTATCCATCTCTAGATAGAAAAGGTACTTGTAAGTTATGTAAAAAATAAGCACATAATCTTTGCCTTCAACAACTATTCTCCATTACAATACCTATAAGTCAGCCATCTAAGGGAAGTACTCAAAATTTTTTATTAGAAACAAGGGTCTCTATATTAGAAACATGTATTAATCAATTGGAAATGGAACTAGAACTCTTGGATAAAAAAAATGACAAAAAGCCTTCCTTCACTTTCTTCTCAGGCTTCTCCTGATTAAGGCAAAGACTTACAACTTGCACCAATAAATATAAATAAAGATCCAGTCTTTATAAAAGCCTCTAGTATATGTACTACAGGAAAGACTCTAGACATTAGAGTCAAATGCCTGGTCAACATCCATGGTCATGAGTTTACTTTACATGTCTTTCTAGATAATGGAGTTACTTACTCCATAATAGATGAAAATACACTTCTTTCAATTTTGCTAAAAACTTTTATAAAAACAACATTACAACCATTACTCAGCACATAATTTGATGGTCAACAATTAGTTTGTACACAATTTGTCACTAATGTTCATCTCAGGTTTTATGACAGTTTTGGAAAATATAGCACACCACTCCCACACTTTAAGCTTTGGATTAAACCATTATTACATCCTAATATTTACTTAATCTTATTGGTGCAATTTCCCTAGATCAACGTTGACCAGGTTGACTAAGCTTGAATTGACTCAAGCTTGAGTCTTAATGTTTGAGTTTTGATGTTTGATAATGTATAGAGATTGCAGGTGTAATCATTCATTTGGGGAGATTGTTGGAGCAATTCTCCTATGGTCAATATTTGACCAGTTTGGTATGAAGAAAAGTTAAGTAGGTCAAGGTTAATCAGATACTTAATTGGAAAATCCTAACTGGAAGTTAGGTGAGATCAAGTCTAACGGGAAGGTTGGTAGATGATGAAAATCCAAGTCGATCAGTGTTGACTGAATACTTGATGTGGAAAGTCCTAATGAGTGAAGTCAGGCAAAATGAAAGTCCTAATGAGTGAAGTTAGGTAGTTGGGAAATCCTAGTGAGTGAAGTCAGGTGAAAGACCTAGTGACTGAAACTAGGCAAATGAAAAATCCTGGTGAGTGAAGCTAGGTAAATGACTTAGTGAGTGAAGCTAGGCAGTGAGAAAATCCTGATGAGTGAAGCCAGGTGAAAGTCCTGGTGAGTGAAGCCAGGCATTTCAAAAGCCCTAGTGAGTGAAGCAAGCAGTAAGGAAGTCCTGGTGAGCGAAGTCAGGAGTGTGGACATCCATGTGGGTCTAGGGTGACCAGACACCTAGTGTTTGAAAGTCCAAGTGGGTCATGGAGGACTAGACACTTGACATGAGATGCTAAGTCCAAGTAGGTCAAGGTTGACCGGACACTTGGCACGGCTAGAAAAGTCTAAGTGGGTTAAAAGATTGACCAAACACTTGGTAACGAAGTCCCAGTATGTCAAGGTTGACCAAATGCTAGGTATGAGTGAGTCCCAACAAGTCATGGTTAACTGGATGTTGGGTTAGGGACTCTAGAGTTGATTGATTGGGAGAGCTTCATGAGCAACGACAGCCCAATCGACCAACCGATCCATTGGGGCTATGCTAATCAATCAACCGATCAATTAGAGGCTGCTCGCGCGAAGAGCACAGTGTGCTCCCCAATCGATCAACCAATTGATTGGAATATCCGATCGATTGATCGATTAGGGCTTGTTTTCTCATGAGATTGCGAGGAGCACAGAGTCACTCTGAATTGATCAGTGGATTAATTGAGGTATCCCCAATCGATTGGTCAATCGATTGGGATATGACTGTTGCGCAGGATGCAAGGTTTGAACGGCTGGGATCGCTGAGATCTAACGTGGCAATCGATTGGGAGCAGGCTCAATTGATTGGGAGCCCTAGATCACGGAGTGTAAAGGCGACAATGAGTTTAAATGACAGAGTAATACATGAGTTTGTCTCCGCTTCTTCTCCGATTCTCACCGCTAGTTCTTTAAGATTCTTAGATTAAAATGTTGTTGCATTTCCAAGTATCAAGAGACATTTCCAAACAAGAAGAGTGCATCTATGTTTTAAATCTTGTAAGATTTTTCTTGTATTTCTTCTTGTTTGTATTGAGAGTCATGTACGAGGTTTCTCTACCTCTGGTTGTTCCAAGAAGGAGTTATTTTCTTAGTGGAGAGTGTGCTTGGTGTGTAGATTTTTGAATTAGTCACCTCTTCTTGAGATGAATACCGAGTAAATCTATGTGTTAGCATTGGAGAGCTTGTTAGGATCTCTTCGTACGGCTAGAGAGGGGGGGTGTGAATAGCCGCCCCAAATCGCTCGTTTCTTCCTACAATTCGTTAGCGCAGCGGAAAAATAAACTAGAAACGAAAGGAAGACTACAAACCTCAAACAAACCGATGTAACGAGGTTCGGAGATTAGGGCTCCTACTCCTCGGCGTGTCCGTAAGGTGGACGACTCCAGTCAATCCGTCGGTGGATGAGTCCCCGGAGAACCGGCTAATACAAACTCCTTATGGGTGGAGAAACCTCGCCACAACACACTCTTGCAACAGCAAGTAAGGAGAGTACAGAAATACAAAGAAAGACAGCAAGAAATACAACAGTAAGAAAACTCTTGCTTGCCTTCTCTTCGACTGGAAGAAGCAGCAGCTCCAGCGCCTACAACAGCAGGTGACCAGCCAAAAGGAAGCTCACGCAAAGCTTCAACGCTTCAAGAACTCAGCAGAGCTCAGCAGCAGAAAGAAGAGGAAGAAGGAGAGCAACGCACAGCAGATGCCCTCGATCCTTTATACCTGCGAAGAAGAAACAGTGAAGAAACTAGCCGTTGCGTCGCAACGGCTAGGACCCTGATCGGTCCACAGACCGATCAGGGAAGAGGTGGATCGGTCCACAGACCGATCCCCTTCCTTTCCTTCTCGCGATGCCTCGATCGGTCCACGCATCGATCAGATGGCCTCGACGGTCCGTGGACCGATCAGTCTTTCGCCTCTTTTATCGACGGCCACCGATCGACAAGAATCAACAGAGCTTGATCTCGATCGGTCACCGACCGATCGAGAAAACATAGACACCGATCGGTCGGTGACCGATCCGAGCTTGGTTTTTGCCCAAACCAAGTCCCAAGACTTCAAACCAATATCCGGTCAACCTTGACCTATTGGTACTTCATCCCTAGCATCCGGTCACTCCCTTGACTGCTAGAACTCCCCGCCAAGTGTCCGGTCAATCCCTTTGACCTACTTGGACTTTCCTCAACACCGATGTCCGATCATCCCCGACCCATCTGGATTTTCCCTTGCCTGGATTCACTCACCAGGACTTTCCACACTGCCTAACATCCCAGTTAGGACTTTCTCATTGCCTAACATCCCAGTTAGGACTTTTCCACTGCCTGGCTTCACTCACCAGGACTTTCCAACTGCCTAACATCCCAGTTAGGACTTTCCCACTGCCTGGCTTTACTTACCAGGACTTTCCAACTGCCTAACATCCCAGTTAGGACTTTCTCACTGCCCGGCTTCACTCACCAGGACTTTTCCCGTGCCAAGTCTCCATACTTGGACTTTTCGCGTGCCAAGCTCCCTGCTTGGACTTTTCCAGTGCCAAGTCTCCATACTTGGACTTTCCAATGCCAAGCTCCCTGCTTGGACTTTTCGCGTGCCAAGCTCCCTGCTTGGACTTTTCCCGAATCAGGTCAACCAGGTCAACCTTGACCTAAGGTTGCACCTACAATCTCCCGAACACCTATTCTTGTCAAACATCAAGAATACAACTCTCTTCTCGTCAAACATCGTCAAACATCAAAACACAACTCGAGGCAGGTCAACTCGAGTCAGGTCAACCAAGTCAACCTTGACCTAAGGTTGCACCAACAATCTCCCCCTTTTTGATGTTTGACAAAATCCAAAATCAAGTTAGGTTAACCCGATAACCTAACTTAGGTTTTCCAACCATCTTCCAATGTCCAATGTTCTTTTCTTGAACATTCTCCGACATTCTCCCCTTAGGTTAACCCGATAACCTAACTTGGGTTCTTCAATAATTCTCCCCCTTTTTGACACACATCAAAAGGAATTCCAATGTTCTTCCTTGAACATTCCTTGACATTCTTCCCCTAGCTTAGGTTAACCCGATAACCTAACTTGGGTTCTCCAATAACTCTCCAATGAACACTCTCCCCTTTTTGACACACATCAAAAAGAAAAAGGAGGGTATCAAGGTCAAGAGTTTCTTCCTAATGAAAGTCACATACCTTTCATTGAAACTCTTACTTTCCCCCTTGACACTACACTCAACAATCAACTTAGTGATAACCTCATATCACTAATCCTCAAGGAGTAAAACTCCCTAAAGGTCAACTCCCCCTTGACCATTGCACCAACAATGTCTTGGAGAGTTTCAAACCTTTAGAAATCCACAAAACCCAACTTCCAGCTGAAATTTCAGACCAACAGCTGAAAATCAGAAACTGGCACGCTCTGATCGGTCCCCAGACCGATCAGAAACCCCATGGATCGGTCCCCAGACCGATCAGGCCTTCACCAGATCGCACCAAGCTCTCTGGTTCTTACTGGATCGGTCTGCAGACCGATCCATGCTTCACTGGATCGGTCCACAGACCGATCCAGAGATTTCTGATTTTCTCCCCGGAAGAAGTTCAGAAACTCATAGAAAATTACAGAAAATTCCAAAAATTACGAAACTTTGAGGATACATTCCTCATGTCATACACTATCAAGGAAAAATAGTTTTCTATGAAAATAGTTTCCATTTTTTAATCTTGATACAAAGTTCAAAAACTTTGAAATAGTTCAAGTTTAAGTCATCTTTGTATCATCTTGCTCAATGAAGAATGCTATCACTAGGAAAGCTTCATCAAGGTTTTTCAAATCAATTTTAAAATGTTTTTTTTTTTAAAACCATTTGAATTTAGGACCATAATCTTAGGGCTAGATGTACATGACTTGTACACAAGCTTTCCCTATGATCCTTAATTTCTTGAATTAGGGTCATCTAGGTACAATGACTATGCACCTTGATCTTAACTCATGATCCTAATATCTCACACACATCTAAGGTGCATCAAACCACATTCAAGTCAATTTGATGTGAGATATGGGTTAAGGTCAACTTAGGCTAAGGTCTCATGCATTTTCTAAACACAAATTTGATCTCAATATCAAGATGTGTTCTTCATCCTTAAATCAATTCAATTGATTATTAATGCAAGAGATGATGACATGGCATAAATGATATCATAAATGGAAAACATGTGCCAATGTCATGATGTCATGGCATAAAGTATGAAAACTTAAATAGAGCATGACATATAAACTAGCCTAAGCACTATCATGACATTTCAAATGATGATAAAACTAAACATGATGTCATGACATGTCATATGGCAAACAACCATGGTAAGTTAACACAAATAAAATACCTAGATTACCTATCTAAGTATCCTTAATCACTTAGTTAACTTAAATTCTAATCCTAGATTGCCCAAAGTGCTCCAAGAAAATGTCAAAACCCAAATTGGCATTTCTTGATCTCTTGTTTGATTTATACCATTTTAAAAATTTTACAAGAGTAGCACTTCTAAATTAAGGCCCAGATTGCCTTGATTACCTAAGAGAATATCAAAAATCCAAATTTGATATTTCTCTAGGTTTTTCCACATTGTGTCAATTTAAAGTAAGATTAATATATTCTCACTTTGACACACTTTACTCTTCCAAGGAGTGAATGATAAAGATTATTCCATTTCATTTTCAAAGGTTCCCAAAAACCTTGAAAATGCTCCTTGAGTGTCAATTTCCTCAAAGTTGGGTTAACTACCCTTCTTATTGGAGTTGACACTCTCTAACCCATCTATGGGGTAGAGAAAATGCTCCTAGGAACCCAATACCTACTTGAGCTCATTGGGTTCACTAAAAATTCACTAGGGATGACTTCCCTAGCAACCCTCCTAATGACCCTCTTAGGCTTTAAAGCCTTGGTCATTTGGGTCTCATCAAGGTCAACTATAGGGGTGACTCCCCTTGTGACCTTGGTAATGGTCTTCCTAGCCTTAGGTTTTGTTCCATAATCGAATGGAACATTATGATAGGTGGGCTTGACCATTTGGGACTTAGGTTTGTGACCCAAACCCTTTTTGTCCTTGGACATTGGTTTTTGACCCTTAAACCCTAGAGATGACTTCTCCAAGTTTTTAAGAGCCTTTTCCAAAGTATCAAGTCTTGACCTCAAGACTTGATTCTCCTTCTCTAATACCTCAATTTTTGATTTGTCATTCTTCTTTGAGGCATTCCTAGGCATGTGTCTAGTTGATTTGGGGTTTCTACCTAGGTTTTCCTTAACCTTAGAAGTGTTAATCCTAGGGTTAGCATTCCTAGTAGTATCCCTATCTAGGTTGACATGTTTAGCACCTAAGCACATGTATTGATTTCTAGTGTTAACATGCTTATCATTATTGACTAATGCAATAAAATTACTAGCATGTATCCTACTAGACTTGCACGAATGAGCCTTAAAAGATACCTTAGGGTTTGCCTTAGCTCCCCCTATCGATGTGCCCGGTCTCTTGCCCTTGTGAGGTTGCCTCCCCTTGGACAATGGCTCCTATAGTGTCCCCGTTGCTTGCATTGAAAGCACACCACGTGCTTCTTGCCTTTGCGTGTTGGGACTCCGGCTACCTTGACCTTTGGCGCCGGTGGAGTCTTCCTAACTCTCTTTGGACATTTGCTCTTGTAATGTCCATACTCCCTACACTCAAAGCATAATATATGTAATTTATTTGAAACTAAAATGCTTGAGTTACCTAGGGTTTGGGATGGATGACTCTCTCCTTCATCCCTTCCGGAGGTAGAATCTTCTTCTTGCTCCGATCTTGAACAAGAGGAACTCTCCTCCTCTTCTTCCTTGGATGTTGAGTAGCCCTCAACTCCCAATTCGCTCCCTCCATGATGTGAGCTACTTGGCTCACTAGGCTCCTCTTCATGGCTTGAAGTGGAGCTCTCCTCATGGTACTTGGCCAAGTTATCCCATAATTCCTTGGCATTGTTGTAACCTATCTTACACAAGATGTTAGTAGGCAATGAAAATTCAATTATTCTCGTTACCTCTTCGTTGATTTCGGATTTGTGAATTTGTTCTCTTGTCCACTCCTCCTTCTCAAGTGGTTTTCCTTCCTTATCCACCGGAGGAGTAAAACCTTCTTGTACACAAAACCAATTCATTATGTTAGTCATAAGAAAGTACTTCATCCTTACCTTCCAATACGCGAAGTCGCCGCATTCGTAGAAGGGTGGAATGGTGATGTCTTCTCCATAGAGATCCATCTCTAGCCCGTGCTCCCCCGGGTGTTGATCCGTCGAAGAGCGGCCTCGCTCTGATACCACTTGTTAGGATCTCTTCGTACTCGGCTAGAGAGGGGGGTGTGAATAGCCGCCCCAAATCGCTCGTTTCTTCCTACAATTCGTTAGCGCAGCGGAAAAATAAACTAGAAACGAAAGGAAGACTACAAACCTCAAACAAACCGATGTAACGAGGTTCGGAGATTAGGGCTCCTACTCCTCGGCGTGTCCGTAAGGTGGACGACTCCAGTCAATCCGTCGGTGGATGAGTCCCCGGAGAACCGGCTAATACAAACTCCTTATGGGTGGAGAAACCTCGCCACAACACACTCTTGCAACAGCAAGTAAGGAGAGTACAGAAATACAAAGAAAGACAAGAAATACAACAGTAAGAAAACTCTTGCTTGCCTTCTCTTCGACTGGAAGAAGCAGCAGCTCCAAGCGCCTACAACAGCAGGTGACCAGCCAAAAGGAAGCTCACGCAAAGCTTCAACGCTTCAAGAACTCAGCAGAGCTCAGCAGCAGAAAGAAGAGGAAGAAGGAGAGAGACGCACAGCAGATGCCCTCGATCCTTTATACCTGCGAAGAAGAAACAGTGAAGAAACTAGCCGTTGCGTCGCAACGGCTAGGACCCTGATCGGTCCACAGACCGATCAGGGAAGAGGTGGATCGGTCCACAGACCGATCCCCTTCCTTTCCTTCTCGCGATGCTCGTCTCTGATCGGTCCACAGACCGATCAGGACATGGCCTGATCGGTCTGTGGACCGATCAGCCTGCCTTTCTCTTCGCCAGAGCTTCTGTTCGGTATCTGATCGGTCACCAGACCGATCAGAGAAAACAAGGTATCACTGGATCGGTCTGGTGACCGATCCAGAGCTTGGTTTTTGCCCAAACCAAGTCCCAAGACTTCCAAACCAATATCCGGTCAACCTTGACCTATTGGTACTTCATCCCTAGCATCTGGTCACTCCCTTGACCTGCTAGAACTCCCTGCCAAGTGTCCGGTCAATCCCTTTGACCTACTTGGACTTTCCAACACCAGAAGTCCGATCATCCCTGATCCATCTGGATTTTCCCTTGCCTGGATTCACTCACCAGGACTTTCCACACTGCCTAACATCCCAGTTAGGACTTTCTCATTGCCTAACATCCCAGTTAGGACTTTCCCCCTGCCCGGCTTCACTCACCAGGACTTTCCAACTGCCTAACATCCCAGTTAGGACTTTCCCACTGCCTGGCTTCACTCACCAGGACTTTCCAACTGCCTAACATCCCAGTTAGGACTTTCTCACTGCCCGGCTTCACTCACCAGGACTTTTCCCGTGCCAAGTCTCCATACTTGAACTTTTCGCGTGCCAAGCTCCCTGCTTGGACTTTTCCAGTGCCAAGTCTCCATACTTGGACTTTTCCAATGCCAAGCTCCCTGCTTGGACTTTTCGCGTGCCAAGCTCCCTGCTTGGACTTTTCCCGAATCAGGTCAACCAGGTCAACCTTGACCTAAGGTTGCACCTACAATCTCCCGAACACCTATTCTTGTCAAACATCAAGAATACAACTCTCTTCTCGTCAAACATCGTCAAACATCAAAACACAACTCGAGTCAGGTCAACTCGAGTCAGGTCAACCAAGTCAACCTTGACCTAAGGTTGCACCAACAGAGCTTGGCTTCGATTCTATCCACTATAAATCAACATCTACGAAGCAAGCGAATGAGCATGATGAGCTATTCACCCCCTAGCTCTGACGTGTTTCAACAAGTGGTATCAGAGCAAGGTCGCTCTTCACCAGACTCATGGCCGGAAGCGCAACAAGCTAGAGGAAGAAGAAGTTGAAGCACCAATTTCATCAAGTCAAATATTTTGAAAGCTCAACTTCAAATGGATTTTCGAGATGGACTTGGATATGACACAAGGATGTCTCCATCATTCATATCCACGAGCTTCGATTCTTGGAAATCAAGAATCAAAAACTTCTTAATGATGGAGATAGAGTAATGGTTTGCTTTAATAGAAGATTTTCAATCTCCAAAAGATTCAAAAGGCAAACTCATCAAAAGGAGCAAATGGAGTCAAGAGCAAATCCAAAGATGCGAGGCCAATGATAAAGTGACCAAGCTATTGGTCAATTTATTTCCTAGCAACATCTTGAGCAAGATAGAAGAATTTAAGGATGCCAAGGAGATTTGGTTCAAATTGGCAAGAATCCATGAAGATCCCTCCACTATACAAAATCAAGAAGAATTCAAAGAGGGAAACTCATTGGATCAAGAAGAAGAGGAATCCAAGGTTGAGAGATGCTCAACATCAAAAGAAGAAGAAGAAGGTGTTGGTGTAGCGGAGACCGGCAAGAGGGGGGTGAATTGCTGAAAACAAAAATGAAAATATACCCTCCTCGGATTTCAACTCAGAATTTAAATCAGGAAATAAAATAACAACTAAATTAAGGAGACAGAAAAAGAAACAGAAACAGAATTTAACCTGGTTACAACCAAGGAGGTTGTTAATCCAGGGCGATGAAAAGCTCTACTATCAGAATCTCCCTTACTGTAGGCGGAGAAGCCTTTTTACACTTAAAACGCTCACTTAGTTGCTAGGAATTGAGTACAGATTGATTGCTTGAGTTGTTCTTTCATTCCTAGCTCCAGGGGGCTTTATATAGCTCCTGGAAAGTCTATCCCGAGGGTCCAAGGCGCCTCCAGCTCGGTCAGCGGATAAAACTTTATCCGCAACGCAAACGGTCAAATCTGACCTGTTGAAGGCGCCTTCAACAGGGTTGAAGGCGCCTTCATGATGGAGGCTCCTCCAAGCCTGCTGGAGGTGCCTCCAAGCCTGCTGGAGGCGCCTCCAAGCTGGCAGCTCCATTTTTCAGCTTGGTTTCTTCAGCTTCCGATGCTCCGTTCTTTTGGGTGATTGCGGCCAACCGGAATAGGGCTCACCCGAACCTAATTCCTGGCCTTCTCCTCAAGCAGCCTTCCGTCCCAACTTCACGTCCCTTGAATGCCGCGCATGCTCTTCACGCCCACCGGAGTACTCTTCCGCAGCTCTCTCGTCCTTCGGACGCACCGAGCCCGTCGGCTCCCTTCCCGTGCCGTCCTTCTCGCTAGCTGCGTCTTCCGCTCGACTTCCTGTGCTCCTAAGCTCCTGCACATTCAGACACAGGGATCAAACACAGCAGGACCTAACCAACTTGGTTGATCACATCAAAACTACCACGGGGTCCAACAGAAGGTTCATCCCTTAGAGAGCACGGAGACAAAGGCAAAGGAGTGATCCTTATTTCATATGTATAATGATGAAGATCAGGAGGCCTCCACCTCAAGGATTGAGGGGGAGCGTGGAATATCAATGCTAGATCAAGAAGAAGTCTCTTCATACAGATCAAATGAAGAAAGTGCCACCTCTACAAGTAAAGATATAGAAATTTCAATTGTAAATAATAAAGATCATATCATTTGTTTTGAGTGTTGGCAAAAAGAACATATAAGAGTAAGTGTCCTAAATTGGCCAAGAAAAAGGGATGAGTAGAACGAAAGGGCAAGGAGAAGCCCAAGGAGGTTGGTCGCATGGTACACAATAGCAATGAGCACATTGTGTGCTTCTTGTGTAAACAAAATGGATATTATCAGACCCATTGTCCAAAGGGAAAGATTCCAGCCAAAGTCAAAGGAGGAAGTTCAAATCAAGGGGGAGCTTCTAAGGGGGAACTCAATGTATCATTTATTGAACAAATTCCTTTAACACATGATAAAGGGAATGCTAGGTCTAGGTTATATCATTTTAATGTTATTTATCATGAAAATAGGAAGTATGATAGGATTAAGGAAAAATATGTAGCGTATCGTGCAAAGACTACCTCACATAAGGTTAGGAAGATAAATAACAAATTAGGAAAGAACTCTAAGAATTTTAGATATATGCCTAAAAATAAAAATACTCATGGGAATCAAGAAAATTCCAAATCTATGGATTTAAGGATTGAAAATCAATCTTTGAGTTTAAGGTTTGATAAATTAGAAAGGACCCTAAAGAAAATGGAAAAAGTTTTAAAAGGGTCAAATGGGCATAACCTAGGATTAGAAATAGATAGACGAGAGTCATCAAATGAGCATAGAGGTTTGGGATATAAATCTAAAACCAAGAAGGATATAGCGTCATATCATAGGGTTCCATATAGTTGTGGAAACAATCCTAGGTCTAGGGGTCAAGCTAAGGTTACAAGGGAGGTCATCCCTAGAGTTAACCTTGAGAAGACTAATGTGACTTGGGCTTCTAAGAAGCCTAAGAAAGTCATTAGGAAGGTCACAAGAGAAGTTATCCCTAGAGTTGACCTAGAGGAGTTTAATATGACCAAGGCTCCTAAGAAGCCTAGGAAGGCCATTAGGAAGGTACTAAGGGAAGTTATCCCTAATAAATACCTAGAACACCCAAGGAGAACCAATCAATTTTGGGTTCTTAGGAGTGTATTCTCTACACCCTGGATGGGTTTAGAGAGTGTCAACTTCAATTGGAAGGGTACTTAACCTAACCTTGAAGAAGTTGACACTTGGAGGACATTTTCAAGGTAGTTGTACTCCTTAAAATGAAAATGGTTAGGTGTTTACTCTTTTGAAAGAGTAAAATGTGTCAAAATTTGAAGAATTGAACTTAATTAAAATTGGCATAAATAGGAAAAGTCAAAGAAATGCTAAGTTGAGCTTTGACATTTTCTTGGAAGAAAAGGACAACTTAGGATTAATTTTGGTTTAGTAATTAATTAGGAATACTTAGATAGATAATCTAGGTATATTATTTATGCTAAAGTGACATGCTTTATTTGCTCTTCATATGCTATGACATCATATTTTACATTTATATTTATTATGAAAAATAAAAACATAAAAATATGATGTCATGTCATACATACATCATATAGTTATAGTAAGTTTTTTTTCAAAAACTTATTTATTTTTATATATGCCATAATCATTTTCATGCATTATTTAAGTTTCTTGCAATTAAGAACAATGACATTTATCAACAAGTGACATGCTAGGTGGATGATCAATTTTACAATATCTAGATAGATATGCATGATCCCTTAGTTTAGGACAAAAATCAAACTCTAGATCTTATAAAGACTATAACTTGACTTGTGTGTATTTTAGTACATATTAGATACATATGAGATGGTAGGAGGATGAAGAAAACTCAAGATTTTGATTTAGTGCATCTAGGTATATTATTTATGCTAAAGTGGCATGCTTTGTTTGCTCTTCATATGCTATGACATCATATTTTGCATTTATATTTATTATGAAAAATAAAAATATAAAAATATGATGTCATGTCATACATACATCATATAGTTATAGTACGTTTTCTTTTGAAACTTATTTATTTTTATATATGCCATAATCATTTTCATGCATTATTTAAGTTTCTTGCAATTAAGAACAATGACATTTATCAACAAGTGACATCCTAGGTGGATGATCATTTTTACAATATCTAGATAGATATGCATGGTCCCTTAGTTTAAGACAAAAACCAAACTCTATATCTTATAAAGACTATAACTTGACTTGTGTGTATTTTAGTACATATTAGATACATGTGAGATGCTAGGAGGATGAACAAAACTCAAGATTTTGATTTAGTGCATCTTTTTGAGTTTTACTTTTGTAGGATCGAAAAGAATTTAGATATCTCCACAATGATATGATATTGTCTACTTTGGGCCTAAATCCTCATAATTTTGCTCTTGGGCTCTCCCCAAAAGGTCTCATGCTAATGGAGATATTTTTTCTCTTATAAACCCATGATCTTTCCCATGTGTTTTCAATGTGGGACTATGTTTGCAACCTTACAACCCCAACAATCCCCCTAAAAAAAAGGACCACGGGCTTTCCATGTCCGATCCTCGACCCACCAGGTCTTCTTGCCCCTCGGTCCACCCGACCTACTAGGACTTCTTTGCCTAGCTACAACTAGGACTTTCTGCCTAGTGTCTGGTCCTCTTGATCCAAATATAGGAGTCTCACTTTCTTTGTTCGAGGTCAATATTGTACCAACATGGCTCAATCAGACCACAGCTCTTGTGCATAGTCAGCGTTTAAACCTTTTGGCAGTCCGGGATCTGATACCAATTGTAGGATTGAAAAGAATTTAGATATCTCCATAATAGTATGATATTGTCCACTTTGAGCCTGAGCCCTCATGGTTTTACTTTTGGGCTCTCCCCAAAAGGCCTCATACCAATAGAGATATCTTTTCTCTTATAACTCATGATCTTTCCCATAGGTTTTCAATGTGGGACTATTTTTGCAACCTTGCAACCCCAACAAATTTCATCCAAAACACATAGTTATGTGTTATCTAATCATTGGGAAAGCTAATGTACAACCCATGTGCACTTAGCCCAAGACACATGGTTGGAAATTAGTTTTAAAAATCATTTCAAAATACTTTTGAAAAACCTTGGTGAAGGTTATTTTTTGATAGAAATCATCATTGCATAATTAGACACAAACTAGGAAGAAACTTTAAAGTTTGTCAATGGTTTCAAGTTTTGTATCAATATTTGAAAATATGATGTATTTTCTTAGAAAATTATTTTTCCATGATAGGATATGCCTTAGATAATGTCTACAAGAATTTTCATGATTTTTAAAATTTTATAGAATTTTATAGAATTTTTAGGGCATTTTTGAATTTCAGCTGAAATATGATTTCAGGAAATCAGAAACCCAATTGATCGGTCAATCGATTAGGGAGGTTCAATTGATCAGTTGATCGATTAAATTAAGTTTTTCCACGAACAGAAGCTCGCGGAATTGATCAACTAATCAATTGAACCCTGCATGGATTGATCAGTTGATCGATTTAAGTGCTTTTTCACGAACAACCTTGCTGAATCGATTAGTGGATCAATTGAAAGGCTTCAATCAATTAAGTCCCAATTTCAATTGTTTGAAAAAGCTGATTTTTGGTTGAAATAGTCTAATTTTAGTCCATTAAGCCACGGTTAGTCATGTTAACCATCCATAACTCTATGAAATTCTTTTATGAGCATTTAAGGGTAGTTTTCTTGATGAAAACAAGAAAGGAATGGTCCAAGAAGACTAACTTAAAGTTTAGGATGAGGTTTGCATTCAATATTGATTCTTGAATCTTAAAACTTCAAAATTTGAGTTTCCTAAAGTCTCAGGCACTCTAAGCCATTGTTGATGCAATGATAGAAACTTAGAGCAAGTTTTGAGGGGGATCTACTATTTAAAGGCATGTAATTATCTTCGATAAAACAATAGAAGGTTGGAAACCTTCATAATGATGGATTAATGCTCAACGGTGAGTATTGGACACAATGAAGGGTGTGAGACCTTCATTGTGGTGTTGTGAATAACGAGTAAGGTTGTTGAATAACGTGTTGATAACTCTTCAGGGAGAGTTTTTGATGTGTGCCAATGGGAGAGAATGTAGGATTTAAGTATGACCTTCATTACTTAAAAGGAGGAGTTTGCCCTCTCGGAAAGAGAGAGAATGAAGAAAACTCTCATTCATGTTTTGGTGTGAAGAAGAAGTTGAGGCTATGAGATTAACATAACTTAAATGTATTGTCAAACATCAAAAAGGAGGAGATTGTTGGTGCAATTTTCCTAGGTTAAGGTTGACTGAGTTGACTAAGCTTAAATTGGATCAAGCTTGAGTAATGTTTGAGTTTTGATGTTTGACAATGTATGGAGATTGCAGGTGCAATCGTCTATTTGGAGAGATTGTTGGACCAATTCTCCTTTGGTCAATATTTGACCAGTTTGGTGTGAAGAAGAGTGAGACCTTCATTGTGGTGTTGTGAATAACGAGTAAGGTTGTTGAATAACGTGTTGATAACTCTTTAGAGAGAGTTTTTTATATGTGCCAATGGGAGAGAATGTAGGATTTAAGTAAGACTTTCATTACCCAAAAAGAGGATTTTGCCCTCTCGGAAAGGGAGAGAATGAAGAAAACTCTCATTCATGTTTTGGTGTGAAGAAGAAGTTGAGGCTATGAGATTAGTATAATTTAAATGTATTATCAAACATCAAAAATGGGGAGATTGTTGGTGTAATTTCCCTAGGTTAAGGTTGACTAAGCTTGAATTGGATCAAGCTTAAGTTTTGATATTTGGGTTTTGATGTTTGACAATGTATGGAGATTGCATGTGCAATATCATCTATTTGGGGAGATTGTTGGAGCAATTCTCCTTTGGTCAATATTTGATCAGTTTGGTGTGAAGAAGAATCAAGTAGATTAAGGTTGACTGGATACTTGACTGAAAAATCCTAATTGGAAGTTAGGTAAGGGCAAGTCCAACGAGAAGGTTGGTAGATGATGAAAATCTAAGTGGGTTAGTGTTGACTAGATACTTAGTGTGGAAAGTCCTAATGAGTGAAGTCAGACAGAGTGAAAGTCCTAATGAGTGAAGTTAGGTAGTTGGAAAATCCTGGTGAGTGAAGCCAGGTGAAAGACCTAGTGAGTGAAGCTAGGCAAATGGGAAATCCTGGTGAGTGAAGCCAGGTAAATGACCTAATGATTGAAGCTAAGAAGTGAGAAACTCTTGGTGAGTAGAGCCAGGTGAAAGTCCTGGTGAGTGAAGCCAGATAATTCAAAAGCCCTAGTGAGTGAACCTAGACAGTAAGGAAGTCCTAGTGAGTGAAGTCAAGCATGTGGAAATCCAGGTGGGTCCAGGGTGACCAGACACCTGGTGTTTGAAAGTCCAAGTGGATCATGAGGACCAGAGATTTGGCATGAGATGATAAGTCCAAGTATGTCAAGGTTGACAGGACACTTGGCACGGCTAGAAAAGTCTAAGTGGGTTAAAGGATTGACCAGACACTTGGTAACAAAGTCTCAGCAGGTCAAGGTTGACCAAATGTTAGGCATGAATGAGTCCCAATAGGTCATGGTTGACCGGATGTTGGGTTTGAGACTCTAGACTTAAGTTAGTCAAGTTAGGGTTGGTCAATCGATCAACCAATCAATTGAAAAAGAGTCCAATCAGTCAGTTGATTGATTGGGAGAGTTTAACGAGAAAGGACAACCCAATCGACCAGCCAATCAATTGGGGCTACACCAATCAATCAGCTGATCGATTGGGGCTACGCCAATCGATCAGCCTAACGATTGGGGCTACGCCAATGGATCAGCCTATCGATTGGAGGATACTCGTACAAAGAGAACAGTGTGCTCCCCAATCGATCAGTCAATTGATTGGGATACTCCAATCGATCGATCGATTGGGATACTTTAATCGATCGATCGATCGATCGATTAAGGCTTGTTTTCTCTCAAGATTGTGAGGAGCATAGAGGCGCTCTAAATCGATTAGTGGATCGATTGAGGTCTCCCCAATCGATTGGGATATGACCGGTGTACAGGATGTAGGGCGTGGATGGCTGGGATCGCTGAGATCTAACGTGACAAGCGATTGGGAACAGACCCAATCGATTGGGAGCCCTAGATTGTAGATTATAAAGGTGACAACAAGTTCAAATGGCAGAGTAATACACGAGTTCTTCTCCACTTCTTCTCTGATTCTCACCACTAATTCTTGAAGATTCTTAGAGTATAGTGCTGTTGCATTTCCAAGTATCAAGAGGCGAAGAGAGCATCTATGTTGTAAATCTTGTAAGATTTTTCTTGCATTTCTTCTTGTTTGTGTTGAGAGTCTTGTACGAAGTTTCTCCACCTCTGGTTATTCCGAGAAGGAGTTATTTTCTTAGTGGAGAGTGTGCTCGGTGTGTAGATCTTTGGATTAGTCAACTCTTCTTGAGGTGGATACCAAGTAAATATATGTGTTAGCATTGGAGAGCTTGTCTTCAATTCTATCTGTTGCAAATCAACATCTATGAAGCAAGCGAATAAGCAGACATGCTATTCACCCCCCCCCTTCTAGCTCGGAAGTGTTCCAACAAATCTTAGGCTTAATTTCCTTTTAGCACCAGATAGAGCTTTCCTTCTAACTAAGGATTATGCTCTTTTCTTTTCCTCACCCATAGTATCACCTATAGTCTCAGACTATACATCGATTGACCATCCTTTAACCACCAAACCATAAAAAGAAACCATGCCACCTGATACTATGGATAATACTTCATCTTGCCAATGTTCTCCTAAAAATGGTTGTAAATAGGCAAGTAACCAACACAATATAACATTAGCCAAACTTGTGCTATAGCTCTTTCTGATTATCAAGATCAAGAAAACTAATCTTACTTGGCTAGTCAAGCCATATATCTGATTTGATGGCATCGGGATTCCACCTGATTTAATACTCCTAAAATAGTTGCTTTAAATAATAAACACTCATAAACTAGATTTAGACTTCCTCATTTTTAGATTAGAGAAACTAGAAATTATTAGAGACAATCCTACTAAATATTGGGGCCGAGATAAAATCTACTGCAAACTATCAATAATTAATCCATATCTCACAATCAAAGCTCAAGACTTAAGATATACAAATTGAAAAAATTGAAGAATGTAAAATTCATATCAATCAACTACTAATTTTAGAAGTTATTCAAAGATCCACATCTAGACACCGAAGTCCAACTTTCATAGTTAATAAAGGAGCAGAACAGAAATGTGGCCAATTTAAAATGATATTTAACTACAAAAATTTAATGATAATTGTTAAGAAGATAGTTATAAAATTTCTCACAAAGACCAACTCTTAAATAAAATTCAAAACTCTAAATGATACTCTAAATTTGATATAAAATCAGGATTCTGGTAAGTCAAAATACATCCTGAGTCCATTGAATGGACAATCTTTTCCTACCCTAAGGGATATTTTGAGTGACTTGTTATGCTTTTCGATCTTAAGGTAGCCCCTCAAATATTCAAAGGAAAATGGATGACGTTTTTTGCGATGTTTCTCTTTACACTTATGTTTATATTGATGATATTCTAGTTTTCTCTAAAACAATAAGAACATTATGCTTATCTTCATATTATTTTTAATCTATTCAAAAAAATATGGTCATATTATTTCTCGAAAGAAAATGACAATAGCAACTACTCATATCGATTTCCTAGGAGTTGAGATAGGCTAGGGATAAGTAGCCCTTCAACCTCATATCTCTGTTAAACTTCTTGCTTTTCCAGATAAATGGAAGATACTAAAATTCTAAGAGTTTTCTTAGGACTCCTTAATTATGCAAGACCTTATCTAAAAGATATTGATAAAATTAGTGACCCCTTATACAATAAGACCTCCTTAACAGGACAAAAGCATGTTAATCAACAAAGCATAACACTTGTACAACCAATTAAACAGTCAGTAAAAATAATTCCCATGTTAACACTCCCACTTGATTCTGACTACTTAGTCATTGAAATCGATGAATGTGAAACAAGATGGGGAGACATTTTATTTAGAAAAATTTTCAAATATGACCCTAAAACTATTGAAACCTTATGGAGATATGCCTCCAGAAAATTTTAAGAAAAAAGGACATTTATCTTCACTAGATTTTGAAATATTAGATGTTATTTATTGTCTAGAAGTATTTTGATTATTTATTTGCAACAAACAAGAAATTACTTTTAGAATAGACTGTGAAGCTATAGTTAAATATAGCCAACAGACGAAAGGATTACGAAACGGATTAAGTACTAAGCGATGGTTAAAATTTGTAGGATCGAAAGCGCTAGAGGGGGGTGAATAGTGCTCGTGGTTAATTCGTTCGTTAGAGTAAAACGCACAGTAGAAAAGTAGATAACACAAACACCAAGGATTTTTACTTGGTTTGGAGCCTGTGACGACTCCTACTCCAAGGCCCACACTCATTGAATGTTTACTTTAGGCAATCACTATCAATTCGAAAAAGTTAAGTTACAGCTTTATCATATTGTTCTTTGAGAAGCACAAGTAAAAGGGATCATAATTTGGAGTGTTTACTTTGCTGCTGTTCGAATAAGGCTTATATAGCTTGTTGAGGGCGCCTCCAACCTCATGGAGGCCGTCTTTAATCCCGTCAAATCCGCAGCGTTGATAAGCTCCTGTATCTTCACTGCTTATCCGCCCGAGGGTGCCTCTAAGCTCCATGGAGAGCACCCTCAGTCAAGCATCCAGGGCGCCTCCAAGCTCCATGGAGGTCGCCCTCGCACCTTGTTGCGGGGTTGTCGACCAAGTCACCCGAGGCGCCTCCAAGCTTCATGGAGCGCACCTCGGGACTGTTCATCCGAGGCTATTTTGTGCAATTTTTATCTTGCAAGGCATGTTAGTCTACAAACAAAGTATACCCTACAAGACAATGTTAGCACAATAAAATAAGACAAATAAAAATAATTTTGATAGTCTCCGGACTGTCCGGTTCTAACTTTGGATTTCACCTCCGAAAATCCCAAGTTGAACCGACGCTTACTGTTCCCTCATCGGGGAACGCGTTCTCACCTACTCCACTCAGGAGAGTTTACCTATTTGCCAGATTGATTCTCTAGACCAAATAGACTTTTGCTCAACGTTCAAATCTCCAAGACTTTCTGCTGGAAGTTCGCTCCACGACCCGTCTAGTCTTCCACCCGGTTCGCGACACTAGGACTTTCAACCTAGAGTCCCCGACTCTAGGATTTTTGCCTAAAGCCTTTGACCCGCCAAGACTTTCTGCCTAGGGTTATCACCCCTTAGGACCTAGGGTTCCACCCCCTAGGGGTTTCCACCTGCCTAACCGCCGCTAGGACTTTTACCTAAGTACACTTAGGACTTTCCTGCAATCTCATTCAAACTCGTTAGATCACAAATAACCTTAACTTTGAACCCTTTGCCATTATCAAAACTCAAGTTTGATCGTCGGATGCTTCCCGCACCAACAAACTTCCCCTTTTTTATTATAGCAAAAAAATTCAAAGTTAAGTAAACTATAATTTGATAAAAGCATAAGTTATAAAGATGTAACAGCAAGATATCAAGAAATCACGTGCATTAAAAATATTTAAATGGAAATGTATCTCCCCCTTAATCATTTATTCACTTTTTCCTCCCCCTTTGCCATATATCAAAAAAAAAAAAATAGAGAGAATGTTGTTTTACAAAAAAAAAATATTTATTCTATTTAACTTTAAGCTCTCCTGAAGGGTAGCATTTAAAAACTTAGCTAATTTTTATGCATTTGAAAGTGAGTCAGCCTTTAAAAAAAACTTAGCTAAACTTAGCTTTTGAAAATAAGTGTTTTGAAATTGATTTAGATAATTTAGAAATACTTTGAAAATACTTAACTTTTTCCAAAAGAATAACTTAACTAATTTTTAGCTTTTTTTTTAAAAAAAATTGGTTTGTCAAATACTTAGCTTTCAAAAGAAGTTGATAAGAACTTAGCTTTAATACTTAACTTTATAAAGGTTTTGAAAAAGACTTAGTTAAAAGTACTCAGCTTAAAAAGGATTTTGATTAAAACTTAGTTTAAAAAATTTGATAAAAACTAAGTTAAGTACTTAGCTTTAAAAAGCTTTTGATATCAAAAATACTTTTAGCTTTTAAAAATATTATGATAAAAACTTTAGCTTTAAAAATATTCTGATAAAAACTTTAGCTTTAAAAATATTCTGATAAAAACTTTAGCTTTACAAGGATTTTGATAAAACATTTAGTTTTTTAAAAAAAATAATTTTGCTAAAACACTTAGCTTTTAAAAATAATTTCGCTTAAACACTTAGCTTTTAAAAATAATTTCACTTAAAAAATAATTCTACTTAAACACTTAGCTTTAAAAAATAATTTCTTGGAAAAATACTTACCTAAGTAAACATTTTTTTTAGAAATACTTTATCAAATACTTAGTTTTTATCTTTTTAAAAATAATTTTAAAATTAAACTTCCTCTTTCACTCCCCCTTAATTAATGCAAAAAAGATTTAATTAAATAATTTTAGTTTTAGGAATCCTAGTCCAAATAAAAAAAATATAAAGGTTATTATTTACTTTCCTGATTTTCCATTTCATCCATTTTAGGTTATCAAACATGTTCAACTTATGAGTTTGTGTGTGACGGAGTTAAGTTTATTTTAATTTTATCAATATTTAAAAATATTAAAATTGAGATTTAAAATATAAGATTGAATTTTCAATGAGTTTGAATTTCAAATTTTAAAATATAAGTTTAATTAGATTTAAACATTTGACAATAACTAAAATTTTGAAGATTTTGAAAATATATTAAAAATTAATTAAATTTGAAATTATAAGCTTACATATTAATTATGATTTAAAAATTAATTATCATTTAAAAATAATTAAGATTTTGAAGATCTAAGAATTTAAAATTCAATTATGATTTGAAAATAATTAACATTTTGAAATTAAGATTAACATTTTGAAATTAATTTTTCAAAATTAATTAAGTTAACTTAATTGAATTAATTAATTTGAGTTTGGTTAACTACTTTAAACGTAGGTCCATCTCACCCTTTTCTAGATTTTCAATCAGGGAACCTTATAGGTTTGTGTGAGATGGTTAATTTAATATTTAATTTAAATTTCAATCTAAGGATTGATTTACATTTGAGTTAGACTCGGGTTTTACAATCAATTAATTAAATATTCATTTCAAATATTAGCTTCTAGACTGTGGCGAGGCACTAGGCCTTCTTGGGTATGAGATCATCCACCACTTCTAAACAAAACCCTTCAAAGAAATTGAATATTTAATTTTTCTTTTGAAACCCCTAGTTCTAACTAATCAAGTGTAAATTACGCCTGTCCTTATCTAACCTAGTCTAAGCATATATAATAAAAGCAGAAATGCAAGCATCAAACAAGTTTATTTATAAAAAAATAATTTTTCTATTGGCTCCCCCTGGATCATAACATCGATAAGGTCTATCAAGGTAATAGATTTGATCATTGGGGACCCAATGTAACGACCACCCTTCTCATATACTACTCTCTAAAGGTGACCGTTACATAACTACTATAAATTCTTACTCGCTAGTATAGCAAACTGTACATTATTTTTTTTTTCCAGAAAACTTAAAATTTCGGCAGAGTACAATACAATACAATACTGACATAATAGCAGGACTAAAATACAATACAATACTGACATGCACATATAACACATAATAGCAGTAACATATGAAACTATATCTCAATGCAACTACAAAGTGCCTACTAACTAAACTGAACTCATCTTAGCATGCAATCTAAAACAAGAATAGACTCAAATGACATGGAGTATAGAGTACAATCTCAAACGACATGGAATATAAAGTACAATCTCAATGTTTCTTATTCACTAAAACATGGAAACTCAATAACGTCCCAAGTCTCTCCCATAGTCCTGGCATCACACCTCCATCCGCACCTCCTTGTCGCCTTCCTTTGCTATAGCTTTTCCTTTCCTTTATCTGCAGTAAGAGGAAAATGCAACTATAAGCAAAAATGCTTAGTAAGCGCTATCTATCTCACAAAAACTCGAGTATGCATGTAAGCTGAAAGAAATCTAGAACTGAATGCTCAAAAAGAAATGTTACTCATGCTCATCTAATAGCAAAAGAAACATAGCATACTGAAATACTAAACATGTAAGCAGATCTAAACAACATGTCAGTATATAAGAAAACTAAACTTGCTGAATTTTAAACTTATGTGAAGCTTATTTCACTTGTTTAAAATTTATACTTTAATACTTCAAAATAATAATAAAGCTTCTCTGGGGCCCAGGCTTAGTACCAATGCGCGCTCCCTAATAGGGACTGTGGTAGCTACTCACCAGTCCTACGAGGGTAAAGACCTTGGTCTTACCAGGGCCAAGACCTTGGAATTGGTCACCTGGATTTGTTTAACGACAACCTTGGAAGTCGGGTACTAGCCTTTATAAAATAAAATACTTGTTATCTTTTATTACTTCTAATATATGATGCCTCGACATTTTAATAAGCACCTTGTGTGCCAAAATCCCTAAAGTCTTGACCTTAGGATCTACTTAAGGCCTTGACCTTTTTCTTTCTTATACTTTATCTTTCTTATACTTGTTAATACCTCTAAAAACAATGTCTCATACAAATTCTAACTTTGAAATGCTTAGATAAACTGAAATTGCACACTTAAACATACTAAGAGTGAATGCTTAAACAAACTAAAATTGGATACTTAAACAAACTAAAACTGTTGTGCTTGAGAAGTTCCAAAAATTTCAGTTCAAACAAACAAATAAATCTGCATACTATGACTAACAAAAATCTGCATACTACTAATAAATTTCTGCATAGTACCAATAAATTCCTGCATACTACTAATAAATTCTTGCATACCATGCCCACAAAAATCTGCATACTACTAATAAATTTCTGCATACTATATATTAATAAATTTTTGCACACAGGCTTGATAAAAATTGCCATCTACTAAAATAATGTTGCTGCTATCAAAAGTTGATACGTGAATATGATGATTTACTAGAACATACAAGGAACCAAAACATGATTGTTCTTCTTGTTATGTGCCACGACAACAAACCAAACAGAAATTACTACTGTAAACAATTGCTACTGTAAACTTAACACATAATTATTCTTTTTGCTACAACAGAATTTAAAAGGAACAGTTAAATCCTCTTAGTAAAGACAAGTCAATTAGCTCAAGCAAAAGAAATGGCATCTACTAAAATAATGCTGTACAGAAAATCCGAAGCAAGGAAAACAAAGCACACTAGCTACTCTTAAACTTCTAGCCATCCCAATGCTGTATAGAAAGAAAATCCGAAGGCAAGAAAACAAGGAACACTTGCTACTCCTAAATTTCAAGCCATCCTAATGCTGTACAGAAAGAAAATCCGAAAGCACTTGCTACTCTTAAATTTCAAGCCATCCTAATGTTGTACAGAAGGAAAATCCGAAAGCAAGAAAACAAGGAACCACTTGCTACTCTTAAACATCTAGTCATCCCAAATTCTGCACAACATGATCCGAAATAAAAGGAACTAAATTCCTAGCAAGCATAAACTTAGCACGAACCCAATCCAAAACAAAGAGCATGCTGTGGATGGTAAGGAATGAAACAAAGTTCCAAAACTACTCTTACTGCAGGTGAGAAGCAACTTACATTTGTGCTTGGGCTTACAATCCGAACAAAAGACCCCTAGGGTTTCAGAGGTTTGCAACTTCTGGCCCCTTCTTCTTGCCCACAGCTTCTCCTCGACAAGAGGATCACGATTCGGTGAAGAAACCCTTCGGATCGAGCCTTGGCCGGTTGCCGGAGACGTGCCCTAGGTTTGTCTTCGGTTCCGCCCGAGCTCCGCCGTCGCGAGCGAGAGAGAAATGAGAAAGGTGAGGTAATTAGGTCACGAGATTAAACTAAGCTCTCCCTTAATAACTCCCATATCCTGTTACCATCTACTTCTTAAATAAAAGTCGCTCCTTCCTTAATCAGCAATGCCCACTTGAACACTTGGTCATCCGGATTCGCTTAAGACTTGGTTCGGCCGGAGGTCGCCGGTTCGAATCTCGGCTTGGACATTATTTTTGTCGAAACTTCTTTCGTTTAGTAAAAATACCAAACGACCTCCAAAAATTACATAAAAATACTCTAAAAAATTCTAAAAATCTCCAGAATATTTCTATAGAATTTCTGAATATTTTTAAATACTATTAAGACTTGAAATGAGGAAATTTGGGTTGTTACAATTCTCCATACCTTATAAAAAGTTCATCCTCGAACTTAGAATAACTCTGGATATTTCTGTCTCATGTTGTCCTCACGCTCCCAAGTGGCTTTCTCGTGCTTTTGATTCTTCCAGATGACCTTCACTAGTGGCACTTCTTTGTTCCTTAGTCTCTTAACTTCTCTGTCCACTATCTGTGTAGGTCTGCTCTCATAGCTAAGATCCTCCTGGATCTGCACTGACTGAGGCTGAATCACTTGGCTAGGGTCGTGGAGACACTTCTTTAACATGGAGACATGAAATACATTATGTATTGCAGACATGTCTTGAGGTAAGTCCAGCTTGTATGCTACCTTCCCAATCCTTTCTGTGATCAGGTAGGGTCCCACGTGATGGATCAAAAGCGCTAGAGGGGGGGTGAATAGCGCTCGTGGCTATTTCATTTTTCAAAATCTCGGAATCGTAATAACTTGAGTAATGCAGCGGAATAAAAACAGACACAGAGAACACGGAAAATTTACTTCGTTCGGAGCCTGTGACGACTCCTACTCGAAGGCCCGCGATCCTTGATCGCTTTCGGTGGGCAACAACTATAAGTTCGTTAAGAGTATTACAAAACTAATTACAATTCAAAGCTGTAAAAAGATTATACCGACAACAAAAAGATTAAATCCGAAGCTCCGGGTTGTCGGGGTGTCGTTGCAGAACTTCTGGATTGAGTCGTTAGCAGCTTGTCGCAAGGAGATTGCTTAGATGATTGTTGTTTTTGAAGCTGCACCTCAACCCTCCTTTTATATGAGGCTCCGAGCGCCTGAGACCTTTCCGGGCGCCTGGAGTGTGACGTGGCTAGCCAACCAGGTTGCTCCATGTGGCGAAGTCACGCAGGGGATAAACTTTGGTCCCGGGCGCCCGGATCCATCCCGGGCGCCCGGACCACCTTTTTCCAGCAAATTCCTCACCTGCAACACAAGGTTAGTCCGAGCAAATACCCTGCAAAACAGTGTTAGAATCTGATAAAACATAGTAACGAATAATTAACAGTCTTCGGACTGTCTGAGTCTGACTTCGGATTTCCAACCGGAAATCCTAGGTCGACCCGACGCCTACTGTTCCCTCTACGGGGAACGCGTCCTCACCTACTCCCCTCAGGAGAGATTACCTGATGCCAGTCCGGTCCTCCAGACCGACTGGACTTTCCGCCTAGGGTTACCACCCCCTAGGACCTAAGGTTACCGCCCCTTAGGGTTTTCCTCCACCTAGGGTTACCGCCCCCTAGGACCTAAGGTTACCGCCCCTTAGGGTTTTCCTCCACCTAGGGTTACCACCCCCTAGGACCTAAGGTTTCCGCCCCTTAGAGTTTTACACCTGCCTAACCGCAGCTAGGACTTTCCTGAAGCACTCATTCAAACATGTTAGATCACACACTGACTTAACTTTGAATCCTTTGTCATTATCAAAACTAAGGTTCGATCGTCGGATGCTTCCTGCACCAACAATCTCCCCCTTTTTGATAATGGCAACCGAAATTCAATGTTAAGTAAAAAAAATATGCAGTTATATATAAGCACACGAAACAAGATAAGATAAGCGTGATGGCAAGATAAGCATAAACATAGCTCCCCCTTAATACAAGCTCCTTTTAAGATATTTTCTTTGAAATTCTCTACTCTTTCTTTTGATTTTGAATTATTTTTATCTCTTTCTTTAAATTTCTCTACTCTCCCCCTTTGCCATAGATCAAAAATGAGCTGGTTTTGAAAAAGCTTAATTTTTCAAGACAGAAATTAGCAGAAAAATGTTTTATTCAGGCAAGGAGCAAGTGAAATGCAACAATATTTTTCAACTTCAGAAGTTTTCAAACAAAAAGTTTTCACAGGTTTTAAAGAAAAATTTCAACTTCAGAATTTTTCACCTTCACAGATTTTCAAATAAAATTTTCAGCTTCAGAAATTTTCTTGAAAAAAAATATTCAGGTTTTAAAGAAAATTTTCAGGGAAGATCTTAAAAAAAAAATTTCAAAAAAAAATTTCAACTTTAGTACTTTTCAAAATGGTTCCAGTTTAAATAACTTTAAAAAAATTCAGAATAGAGGACACTTGAAAATTTGGAGAAAGTTTTTAAATTGCTTTTGAAATGAATTTCAAGAATACTTAAGGCAAAGGAGAAGCGATAGCCTTATTTTAAATAGCTTGTCATTTTGTTTTAGTAAGGTATCAGAGCCCTAAAGTCCAAGCATGAGTAAAGATTTATTTTGATCAGGTGTCAGATCTCTTAAGTACAGACATGCTTAAACCTATTATTTTCTTCACCAACTGTCTAACCGTTTAGCTACTTGCTGATTGCCTAGAGGGCAATAGTGTTCGCTTGGTTAGTCAAGTCAAGTCAATTGATCCAGTTAGATTTGACTAAGGCTGGAAGACTTGATTTGATTACTGTTAGTCATGTATTTAACTCCCAGACTCATATTGATGCACAGAAATAAGCATTCTTGAGTCCAGGCTGTACCCTATGCATCTCACACCTTTATATGTTTTACAAACACAATCAAGGTGAACCTAGGTGTTTGTGAGATGCTCTGGCTGAGTCCTGGGGGAACATGATTTCTAGGGGAAAATCCTAGGCTAAATCCAACTTTTGAAAGTCTAGTAATGTAGGGATTTTGAGAAATCAGTTTTGCCTAGAATTAAAAAAAACATTAAAAAGACTAAATTGAAAGTATCTATTCTACCCAACACATTCCTATTTGTCTTCTAAGTGTACTGAACTCAAGTTCAGGTAAGGGTTTTGTAAAGATGTCAGCTAGGTTTGATTTGGACTCAACATAGTTGAGTACAATATCACCCTTAGCTACATGATCCCTTACAAAGTGGTGCTTTACTTCTATATGTTTAGTCCTTGAGTGATGAATTGGGTTTTTTGTTAGGTTTATTGAACTTATGTTATCAATTGAGATTTTTGTTTTTTGATATTCAAGTTGATAGTCTTTAAGGGTATGCATCATCCATAGTAACTGAGATGTGCATTCACCTAGTGCTATATATTCAGCTTCAGTGGTAGATAAGGCAACACAGTGCTGCTTTCTACTTGACCAACTTACTAGGCAGTACCCTAAAAATTGACAACTACCACTTGTGCTTTTTCTATCTAGCTTGCACCCGGTATAGTCAGAGTTAGAGTAGCCGGTTAGATCAAGGGTGCACGATCTAGGGTACCAAAGTCCAACGTTTAGAGTTCCCTTAACATATCTAAGGATTCTTTTTACTAATGTTAAGTGAGACTCTCTTGCACAAGATTGGTATCTTGCACACATACCTACTACAAAGATGATGTCTGGTCGACTTGTAGTTAGGTACAGTAGACTTCCTATCGCACTTCGATAGTATTTCAAGTCTACTGGTTTTCCTTCTACGTCTGAGTCAATTTTAACATTAGTAGCCATTGGTGTATTAATGATTTTTGAATTTTCCATTCCAAATTTACTAATTAATTCCTTAGCATATTTAGTTTGATAGATATAAATTCCATCCTTTGTTTGCTTAATTTGTAAACCTAAAAAGAAATTGAGTTCACCTACTAGACTTATTTCAAATTCATTTTCCATTAGTTTGGTAAACTCTTTTAAAATTTTTGAGTTGGTTGATCCAAAAATGATATCGTCGACGTAAATTTGTGCTATAAAGATGTCGTTTTCAAAGGTTTTTACAAAAAGGGTTGGGTCTATTTGACCTTGGTTAAACTCTTTTGATATTAAATAGTTGGACAGTCGTTCATACCAAGCCCTAGGTGCTTGTTTTAGTCCGTACAGGGTCTTTTTTAATTTGAAGACATAATTTGGATGTTCTATGTCCTCAAATCCTGGGGGTTGACCTACGTATACTTCTTCTTTAATAAATCCGTTTAAGAATACGGATTTTACATCCATTTGAAATAGCTTGAATCCTTTGTGTGCTGCATAGGCCAACAGCATCCTAATGGATTCAAGTCTTGCTACAGGAGCATAGGTTGTTGGTTGCTACTCGGAAAACTTATAGGTTCCACTGTACAAAAATTTTGTACAAAGGTCTGAACCTTTTCCTAGCTACCATTTGTTCTTTTAAATTAAATTTTGGATCGCCCGCGGAACTTAACACGTTTGATCCAAAACTTAATCTATTTGTTCTTTTAGATTTTGACTTGGATCTCCTGCGGAACTTAACACGTTCGACCCAAGTCTCCTTAAGTTATTAATTCCATTAAATATTAATTTCCATAAAAGGTTCCCAGTGCTGACGTGGCGAGGCACATGACCTTCTTGGATATGGGAGCAACCACCACCGACTAGACAAAACCTTTAATAGAAAGCTAATATTTAATTTCCTAAAATAACTTTAGGTTAACCAAAGAGAACAATCAAATCACAAGGAAAAGAAAAAACAAAAGAACACAACTTCGAAAAAACATATTCGAAATTCTAGAACGTAAGCCTCTTGTATTTGGTATTATTTCCATAAATAACTAGCATGATGCGGAAATAGAAATTACTAGTTATACCTTGTAGAAAAACCTCTTGATCTTCTACCGTATTCCTCTTCTAACCTCGGACGTTGTGTGGACAACGATCTACCGAGATGAGAAACCACCAACCACCTTCTTCTCCTCCAAGCAAGGTTCGGCCACAAAGGAAGAACTTCACCAAAGAAGAAAATCAAAATACTAACCAAGCTCCAAGAGATGCTAACTTTCTCTTCTTCTTCTTCTTCTTCTCCAAGTAGTATCCGGCCACCACAAGAACTCCAAGAGAGATGAAGTATTCGGCCACCACAAGAGGAAGAGAGGGAGAGGGTAATGGCCGGCCACAACACCAAGGAAAAAGGGAGAGAAAACAATAGAGGTTGTGTCTTGTGAAGGCACCCTCACCCCCTTCTTTTATATTCCTTGGTCTAGGCAAATTAGGAAATTTAATTACAATAAATTTTCCTTAATTTCCTTGACATGATTTAATTGAGAGAAATAAAATAAAATTTCCCAAATCAATTTCAAGTGGCCGGCCACATCATTGGAAAACAAAAGAGGACAAGTTTTAATCAACAATTAAAACTTCCTAATTTGTTTCCGGAAATTTTAAAAAATAAAATTTCTCTTTAAAATCTCTTCATGGTTAATAAAAGGAAATATCTATAATTTTAATTTTATTAACATGTGAATAATTTTAAAGAGAAAATAAAACATCTCTCCAATCTACAAATAAGGAAAGAGATCTAATCTCTTTCTTTAATCTTTTGTAAATCTTTTACAAGAGAGATATTTTAATTCTAATTCTCTTTAAATTATATCTTCCACATTATAATAAAAATTAAAATTAAATTTCTTTTTAAATTTTATTTGGCCGGCCCTACTAGCTTGGGTTCAAGCTAGGGCCGACCACCCAATATTATACCTAGGCCGGCCCTAGCTTGGTTCCCAAGCTAGCTTGGCCGGCCCCAATTTGGGTGGGTATAGAAGGTGGGTATAGGTGGGTATAGAACTCTATAAATAAGAGGCTACGATAGGGACCGAGAGGAGGAATTGGTTTTGGTCTCCCGATAAAATTAAGCATCCCGTGTTCGCCCCGAACACACAACTTAATTTTATCAATGATAATTCATTCCACTAGAGAACTATCATTGAACTACCGCACCAATCTCAAATTACATTTTTGGGCTCCTTCTTATTATGAGTGTATTAGTCTCCCTGTGTTTAAGATATCGAATGTCCACTAATTAAGTGAGTTACTGACAACTCATTTAATTAATATCTAAGTCCAAGAGTAGTACCACTCAACCTTATCGTCATGTCGGACTAAGTCCACCTGCAGGGTTTAACATGACAATCCTTATGAGCTCCTCTTGGGGACATTATCAACCTAGTATCTCTAAGACACAGTTTCCTTCTATAATCAACAACACACACTATATGTGATACCATTTCCCAACTTATCGGGTTTATTGATTCATCGAACTAAATCTCACCCATTGATAAATTAAAGAAATAAATATCAAATATATGTGCTTGTTATTATATTAGGATTAAGAGCACACACTTCCATAATAACTGAGGTCTTTGTTCCTTTATAAAGTCAGTATAAAAGGAACGACCTCAAATGGTCCTACTCAATACACTCTGAGTGTACTAGTGTAATTATATAGTCAAGATAAACTAATACCTAATTACACTACGACCTTCTAATGGTTTGTTCCTTTTCCATTTTGGTCGTGAGCTACTGTTTATAATTTATAAGGTACTGATAACATCATCTTCTGTATGTGTCACCACATACTATGTTATCTACAATATAAATTAAATGAACAACTACAAACAAATGTAGACAATTAGACCAAATGTGATTCTTTATTCATAATAAATGTTTACAAAGCTTATGTGAGATCTCGGAAAAATTTAAATAAATAAGGTTATTTGGGAAATAGCCTTATAGAATTTTTCCGGAATTTTTAGAAATTTTCTGGGGATTTTTCGGAGCTCGTACGACGAGTTTTGAGGAGATCAATTCCGGGTACGGATAAGGCCTATTTGGGATACCCATTTAAGTGAGGAAATGTTTTTAATTATAAATCATTTTCTTTTCTTTAAATTCCCTTCCCAAGTGCCGTTTCCCCCAAACCCGACGCCGATCACCCGAGTCTTCCTCCTCTCCTTCCTTCCCCGATCTCCCTTCCGTCTCTGTGCTCTCCCTCTCTCGCGGATCACTCGGCGCCGAGGCCGAAGGAGACTCATCATCGGAGCTCGACGGTGCCGAGGAGCTGGATCCGATCGGGGGTCCTGATCCGGTGAGTTCTGCGGCTGAGCGTCAACGGCAAGGTGGCTAGGGCACGGTGAGGAGCAAGATTCGCCGACACCCAACCGATCGACCTCCGTTCTTCTCTCATCGCGCTGCTCATAGTGCGATCCACCTCTTCAATGGCCGGATCTGGATCGAGCCGTGCCACCCGACCGCCGGCGTGAAAGGGGCGATTAGGGCTTCAAAGGTAAGCAATCGAACCTTCTGTTGCGTTCTTGTTTCAATCCATGCCTTAGATCCATCGCCGGAGCTTTGCCCTTTGGATCTTTGGTGCTAGATGATTTTGATCCTCCTCTTTGTGGCTGATTTAGATCACGGGATTGATTTCCAGGTGAGGTTTGGTGATCAGTGAAGTGAGGGTTTGTTGCTGTGAGGCTGGAATTGTGATCGTTGCGGTGAAATTGAGGGCTGTGGATCAATAGGTCTGGCTAGGTTTCTTGTTCTTGATTCCAGAAATTGCTTGGTCTCGGCAGCAACAATCCTCTGATCCCAATAGCCACAGTAGCTGTGGAATAGAGGTATGGTTTTTTTGATCTTGCTGTAGGTTAGTTAATTTAGGTTTATGATATGAATTAGGAGTATTTGGATTACTAGTTGTTGATTATGATTAGATTTATTTACGTAGATTTAATCTAATGGAATAATTAGGGTTAAGCAATTAACCCTAATTAACTATTGGATCTAATCTAAGTTTGGATTTCTAATCAAATTGGTGGTTAGGGAATAGGTAACTAACCCTAATCGACCATTAGGTTTAGTTAGGTAAGTTGTGGTTATGTGATTAGGGTTTTGCCCTAATTTGATTTTAGGGATTTTATTTGGCTATTCTTTGGATCTAGCTAAATAAAATATATATATATGTTTTTTTTTGACGCAGGACTCTGATTCGAGACGGGCGTCTCGACGTCGGATTTGGATTGACTGTACCTTCTATTTGATGCGGGTACCCTTTGACTTATCTTTTGATACTGTCTTATGATATGTATAGTTTATATATAGTTACTAGTGATAGATGGTAGATTTATTTCTTTCCTGGTCTTAGCTTAGTTGATACCTATCACATGCTTCTACTGTTAGATGCTTTACCTTGGTCTGGGTTACTTTTATCTCTTACCATGTGTATATGTGTTCGCGGTTATGATTACTTATAGTGCTTATCTACCCATGATTAGATGCTGGAGATACTTGTTATATCTTGTTGGATTCATGTTGTTTATATCTCTGTTATATATCTGCGTTTACCTTTTTGGCACCTACGTATATGGAGGAGGATACGTTCAGGTATGACATACTGTAGCCGCATGCACCATACCGCATGATTGCATGCTGGGCGATGGACGACTCCATTATTGTTAAGCTCGTCGGCCGGCTACATGAGGGCCTGCACACAACGTGTCTACTGCATGGGTAGTGGCACAGCACTTAGGGTGTGTATGGCAGGTTGCTCGGTGGTGCACCGCCGGGGTGCTCATGGGTAGCACGACACAGCGGGGTTGCAGCCGGGATCCCTCCCCGTCATCGCGTACCGGGAGTTGAGAGCATTGCGCTCCCTCATTATGTTTGAGGTAGGAGGATAGGTGTACTCGACATCCGTCCACTCGGTCACTCTTGAGGTGTAGTGACGAGAGTGTCACAACCCTACCCACGCGGTCTCACCATTGTGTGTGAGATCGGTGACGTCGGGGTGACCATGTCATATTGCATCATATGCACAGATTGCATTTATTGTGATTGTTGCATATTGGATGATGCACTTGGGTGATGCATATGATTGACATGCATGGATACATGCGTATTTGTTCGACTATCTTTATACGTGTATGTCCACGATCATTCGCCCAAGCCTCGCGGTGAGTCTGATTTATTTCGATTATGCATTTCAGATTATTCTTTTGTATTATATGCTTCTGGTTACTCATTACAGTTTATTCAGCTATGCATACCGGTTATATTGTTAGGAGACTGTACTGTAGGTCCTATGGTTTAGGAGACTGTACCTTAGGATATTACTGGTAGTTATATGTTGCTGTACATATCTATTGG
This sequence comes from Zingiber officinale, assembly GCF_018446385.1. Taxonomy (NCBI): domain Eukaryota; kingdom Viridiplantae; phylum Streptophyta; class Magnoliopsida; order Zingiberales; family Zingiberaceae; genus Zingiber; species Zingiber officinale. The sequence goes on along the minus strand of NC_055988.1, from coordinate 155,658,003 downwards.
ATTACCTGCTGAGTTCTTTGAACTCACCCCGTTGTTACTATTTTTCAGGTTGAGGCCATCAGGAGATATTCCAGTCTCTAGCCCCATTATCGCGAGGATTTTCTTTGTCGGATTATATTTTGCTTTTGCATCTTATATACTTGTATTGTGGGTTTGTATTATGGACTTTACATTGAACATTCGGGTTTGCTACCTTTGTTTTCCGCTGCGGTTGTATTTTCATTACTTCGTGGATTTGTTTTCTTCGTTGTAGTGGAGTAGGCTGTTTACATATATCTTCGGGGTTCTATATCGCCTTTCCTTATTAAACTGCGTGGATTGATCATATATTATATCTGTGCGGAATGTTGATATAAACTGCGTGGTTTGTTTCTTAATTGTATTATATTATTCCGGCCGTGTGTGGCCGAGGTATAGAGATATATGTATACTGAGCTTCATATTGTCCGCCGTACAGGGGAGATGCTGCCGAAATTTCTTCGGACAGGGACTACCTGGGGCGTGACAATTTTTGGTATCAGAGCATGAGTTACGATGCTCTGTATTTTCTTTTTATCTGATACCAATTTATTTGGTATCAGAGCAAAGCTTTTGCGATACCTACTTGTCGGGTTTCGGATTTACGATACTTACTTTCGTGAGCATTTCTCGGTATTTTGGATTTGTACGGATTCCGTCGATTTCTCATTTCGGAATTCCGAGGTATATTTTGACGAGGTTCTATTGGTTCTATTTGGGGGCTACGCAGCGACAGGATATCTCCAGGCGGCAATAGGTAAATCAGGTAATTTTATTTTTATACCTGCAGTAATATCTGGGTAGCATTTTGTTTACATATATGACGCATATATGTGTTCTAGTACTGAGACGTGATCGCCCCCGTAAGAGGGCGATAGATTCTCCGGAGATAGTCTCTAGAGATATCTGCTAGGGTCGAGCCTGCCCGTCAGGGACAGACTCGTCAGGATATTATAAGCACGTCGGATCATAAGACCCCGACGGTTCCGACTTCAGAGGTACATACCTCGACTATACCACTAGTGGTATTACCTTCAGTATGCCCGGCACCCCCTCCAGTCGTGCCTACTACTGCGTACTTGAGGTACGAGATGAGGCAGAGATCTGGTGGGACACGCAGTGCTCGATTATAGGTGAGTAGCATATTACCTGGACGAGCTTTAGGGAGGCAGTCGAGAGTCAGTATTTTCCCCGAGCGTATCAGATGACACGTCGGCAGGATTTTTTTGAGTCTTCGGTAGGATAACCGCTCAGTGATGGATTATAATGCCGAATTTAATCGGCTGGCCAGATTCTGTCTTGAGTTAGTGGCCGATGACAGATCTCGTATGCTTCAGTTTGTCCAGGGGCTGGACGGGCATCTTCAGCTGAAGATGTCTGGTTTTGGTACTTCATCATACACCGAGACACTGGATAGAGCTCTCATGATTGAGTCTACTCATCGGAGAGTGAATGCAGATAAGAAGAGGAAGCAGACTGATCGGACTTTCGGACAGATCCAACAGCCACAGACTACTGGACAGCAGCAGAGCAGTCGCACTCAGATGGGTCAGGGTACTTCTGGGTCATCTAGCCGACCCCAGAAGTCCAGACGATCTTCATCAGGACGTTCCCGGTCTTCTTAGCAGAACCGGAAACAATCCACCGGTGACTCTCACTGCATTCGATGCGGGTCTCGAGATCACATCATCTCTGCATGTGCTCTGGGACAGTCAATTTGCTATTATTGCAAACTGCTTGGACATTTGAGCCGAGGCTGTTCGCTGAGGGCTCAGCATGTAGCTTCCGGAGTTTCTGTTCCGGGAGGATAGTTTGGTCAGTCCGGGACTCAGCGAGGCGGGCCGAAAGCCCAATCTTCGCATCGTCAGCAAAGGGCAGCTTCCCCTGCAGCAGCTGCATATGACATGTACGAGCAAGAGCATTTCGATGTCCTTGTGGAGAACCCCACGGTATTCCGCCTTAGGATTCTCCTGTACTATTCGTCAAGAAGAAGGATGATACTCTGAGGTTGTGAATCGATTACAGGCAGCTGAATGCAGTGACTATCAGAAATAAGTACCCCTTGCCACGGATTGAGGATTTATTTGATCAGCTTAGAGATACATCAGTGTATTCCAAGATTGATCTGCGGTCTGGATATCATCAGCTGAGAGTCAGAGATTCTGATATTCAGAAGACAGCATTCCGCACCAGATACGGACATTATGAGTTTTTGGTAATGTCATTTGGGCTTACCAATGCTCCTGCAGTATTTATGGATCTGATGAACCGTATCTTTCTGGAGTACCTAGATCAGTTTGTTATTGTGTTTATCGATGACATATTGATCTATTCGCGTTCCGAGGAGGAACATGCGCAGCACCTTCGCATAGTCTTGGAGACTCTTCGACGACATCATCTGTATGCGAAGTTCGGCAAGTGTGCATTTTGGCTTCCCTCCGTTGGTTTTCTAGGACATGTGGTTTCTAGCCGTGGTATTTCAGAAGATCCTCAGAAGATCGAGACTATCACTAGCTGGGAGCAGCCGAAGTCAGTCTAGGAGATCTGCAGTTTCTTAGGACTGGCTGGATATTACCGACGATTCGTTGAGGGTTTCTCCAGCATTGCTATGCCATTGACACGTCTGACTAGGAAAGGCGTGAAGTTCACGTGGTCAGAGGCTTGTGAGACCAGCTTCCAGGAGTTGAAGTGGAGATTAGTATCAGCACCAGTTTTGGTTTTACCTTCTGGTGATGACGGATTCGTACTTTACACAGACGCATCTCTTCAGGGCTTGGGCGCTGTTTTGATGCAGCACGGTAGGGTAGTCTCCTATACTTCTCGTCAGTTGAAGAAGCATGAGAAGAACTACCCAGAACATGATTTAGAGCTAGCCGCTATTATCTTTGCTTTGAAGATTTGGCGACATCATCTTTATGGTATTACTTTTGAGATTCTTACTGATCATAAGAGTCTCAAATATATTTTCACATAGAAGGAACTCAATCTCCGACAGAGGAGATGGATGGAGTTCCTGAAGGATTATGATTGTACTATTAGCTACCATCCGGGTAAAGCTAATGCGGTTGCTGATGCACTTAGCAGGAAGTCCAGAGGGACTTTAGCTTGTCACCGAGTTTTAGTCACGGACTTGATTCAGGGATTCTCCGAGTTGGGCCTTGAGGAGCAGGGACTGACAGAGCAGGGTATTCTTGTTACCATGGTTGCTCAGTCGTCGATCAGGATGAGGATTCGAGAGGCATTTACAGTTCATTAGCAGCCAGATAGCTTCCGGACAGCAGACCGAGTTTACACGAGATGACGAGGGTATTGTTTATTTCCGAGGCAGATTATGTGTATCTCAGTCTCACCCGGTCATGGAGGAGTTACTTCAGGAGGCTCATCGTTCTAGATTTGCTATCCACCCAGGTGGGACCCGTATGTATCGAGATTTGAGGCGTTCCTATTGGTGGAACGGTATGAAGAAGGACATCGCGGAGTTTGTTGCTAGATGTCTTATCTGTCAACAGGTGAAGGCTGAGCACCAGAGACCTGCTGGGTTACTTCAGAGGATCCCTATTCTAGAGTGGAAGTGGGAGCATATCACTATGGATTTTGTGGTAGGATTGCCTAGGACTCGACGAGGTCATGATGCGATTTGGGTAATCGTTGACCGATTAACCAAATCCGCACACTTTTTAGCGATCCGGAAGACTGATTCTCTGGATCAATTAGCTGAGTTGTACTGTCGAGAGATTATCAGATTGCATGGAGTTCCGTTGAGCATCATATCAGATAAAGACCCACGGTTCACGTCCCGATTCTGGCAGAGTCTGCAGCAGGCCTTGGGCACACAGCTTCGTTTCAGTACGGCATTCCATCCGCAGACAGATGGGCAGTCAGAGCGGACTATTCAGACATTGGAGGACTTGCTGAGATCTTGTGTCATGGACTTCGGAGGCAGTTGGGAGGACCACCTGCCATTAGTGGAGTTCGCCTACAACAACTGCCTATCATTCGGCTATCCGGATGGCACCGTTTGAGGCGTTGTATGGTAGGCCTTGTCGGACACCCATCCTCCGGAAGAGGTTGGGGAGCCAGTGATAGGACCTCGAGCTCAGCGAGGATGCGAGTTAGTTCGCACTATCGAGACGGAGGATGTCGAGGCCGGGACCGTCAGAAAAGTTATGCTGATCAGAGACGGAGACCCCTGGAGTTCTCCATTGGTGATCATGTATTTCTTAGAGTTTCACCCACGAAAGGGGTGAAGAGATTTGGTCTCCGAGGTAAGCTAGCTCCCCGATATGTTGGGCCATTCCAGATCTTGGAGAGGATTGGAGCAGTAACTTATCGTCTGACGCTACCACCATCTCTAGCTGGCATTCACGATATATTCCACGTATCTATGTTGAGGAGATACGTATCTGATCCGGCACATGTTCTGTCAGATGTATCTGTTCCTATTCAGCCTGATGTTACTTACGAGGAGGTTCCGGTGCGGATTCTGGACCATAGAGAGCGTCAGCTGCGGAACAAGATTGTCCGACTGGTTAAAGTCGGATGGCAGCATCATTCTGACGAGGAGGCTACGTAGGAGCTGGAGGATACGATCCGAGCTCGATAACCCCATCTTTTTACTTGAGATATGTGGGTTAGAGTATCTTTCAGCATTTATACTGTTTGGTTATATTTTAGTGTTTGCTGTTAGTTATAGCGAAATTTGGGGACCAAATTTTTATTAGTAGGGGAGGATGTGAGATCTCGGAAAAATTTAAATAAATAAGGTTATTTGGGAAATAGCCTTATAGAATTTTTCCGAAATTTTTAGAAATTTTCTGGGGATTTTTCGGAGCTCGTACGGAGGGTTTTGAGGAGATCAATTCGGGTACGGATAAGGCCTATTTGGGATACCCATTTAAGTGAGGAAATGTTTTTAATTATAAATCATTTTCTTTTCTTTAAATTCCCTTCCCAAGTGCCGTTTCCCCCAAACCCGACGCCGATCACCCGAGTCTTCCTCCTCTCCTTCCTTCCCCGATCTCCCTTCCGTCTCTGTGCTCTCCCTCTCTCGCGGATCACTCGGCGCCGAGGCCGAAGGAGACTCATCATCGGAGCTCGACGGTGCCGAGGAGCTGGATCCGATCGGGGGTCCTGATCCGGTGAGTTCTGCGGCTGAGCGTCAACGGCAAGGTGGCTAGGGCACGGTGAGGAGCAAGATTCGCCGACACCCAACCGATCGACCTCCGTTCTTCTCTCATCGCGCTGCTCATAGTGCGATCCACCTCTTCAATGGCCGGATCTGGATCGAGCCGTGCCACCCGACCGCCGGCGTGAAAGGGGCGATTAGGGCTTCAAAGGTAAGCAATCGAACCTTCTGTTGCGTTCTTGTTTCAATCCATGCCTTAGATCCATCGCCGGAGCTTTGCCCTTTGGATCTTTGGTGCTAGATGATTTTGATCCTCCTCTTTGTGGCTGATTTAGATCACGGGATTGATTTCCAGGTGAGGTTTGGTGATCAGTGAAGTGAGGGTTTGTTGCTGTGAGGCTGGAATTGTGATCGTTGCGGTGAAATTGAGGGCTGTGGATCAATAGGTGTGGCTAGGTTTCTTGTTCTTGATTCCAGAAATTGCTTGGTCTCGGCAGCAACAATCCTCTTATCCCAATAGCCACAGTAGCTGTGGAATTGAGGTATGGTTTTTGATCTTGCTGTAGGTTAGTTAATTTAGGTTTATGATATGAATTAGGAGTATTTGGATTACTAGTTGTTGATTATGATTAGATTTATTTACGTAGATTTAATCTAATGGAATAATTAGGGTTAAGCAATTAACCCTAATTAACTATTGGATCTAATCTAAGTTTGGATTTCTAATCAAATTGGTGGTTAGGGAATAGGTAACTAACCCTAATCGACCATTAGGTTTAGTTAGGTAAGTTGTGGTTATGTGATTAGGGTTTTGCCCTAATTTGATTTTAGGGATTTTATTTGGCTATTCTTTGGATCTAGCTAAATAAAATATATATATATATTTTTTTTGACGCAGGACTCTGATTCGAGACGGGCGTCTCGACGTCGGATTTGGATTGACTGTACCTTCTATTTGATGCGGGTACCCTTTGACTTATCTTTTGATACTGTCTTATGATATGTATAGTTTATATATAGTTACTAGTGATAGATGGTAGATTTATTTCTTTCCTGGTCTTAGCTTAGTTGATACCTATCACATGCTTCTACTGTTAGATGCTTTACCTTGGTCTGGGTTACTTTTATCTCTTACCATGTGTATATGTGTTCGCGGTTATGATTACTTATAGTGCTTATCTACCCATGATTAGATGCTGGAGATACTTGTTATATCTTGTTGGATTCATGTTGTTTATATCTCTGTTATATATCTGCGTTTACCTTTTTGGCACCTACGTATATGGAGGAGGATACGTTCAGGTATGACATACTGTAGCCGCATGCACCATACCGCATGATTGCATGCTGGGCGATGGACGACTCCATTATTGTTGAGCTCGTCGGCCGGCTACATGAGGGCCTGCACACAACGTGTCTACTGCATGGGTAGTGGCACAGCACTCAGGGTGTGTATGGCAGGTTTCTCGGTGGTGCACCGCCGGGGTGCTCATGGGTAGCACGACACAGCGGGGTTGCAGCCGGGATCCCTCCCCGTCATCGCGTACCGGGAGTTGAGAGCATTGCGCTCCCTCATTATGTTTGAGGTAGGAGGATAGGTGTACTCCGACAGCATCCCGTCCACTCGGTCACTCTTCAGGGGTAGTGACGGCAGAGTGCACGGTGTCACAGCCCTACCCACGCGGTCTCACCATTGTGTGTGAGATACAGACTGGCGTCAGGGGTGACCATGTCATATTGCATCATATGCACAGATTGCATTTATTGTGATTGTTGCATATTGGATGATGCACTTGGGTGACTGCATATGATTGACATGCATACAGGATACATGCGTATTTGTTCTGACTATCTTTATCTGTGTATGTCCACAGTCATTCGCCCAAGCCTCGCAGGTGAGTAGATTTATTTCAGTTATGCATTTAGTATTATTCTTGTAAATGTATTATATGCTTACAGTTACTCATTACAGTTTATTCATATGCATCTGGGTTATATTGTTAGGAGACTGTATCGTAGGTCCTATGGTTTAGGAGGCATGCCTTAGGATATTCTTGGTAGTTATATGTTGTCACATATCTATTGGATTACTGTTGAGTTCTTTGAACTCACCCGTTATTACTATTTTTCAGGTTGAGGCAGAGATATTCCAGTCGCTAGCCCCATTATCGCGAGGATTTTCTTTGTCGGATTATATTTTGCTTTTGCATCTTATATACTTGTATTGTGGGTTTGTATTGTGGACTTTACATTGAACATTCGGGTTTGCTACCTTTGTTTTCCGCTGCGGTTGAATTTTCATTACTTCGTGGATTTGTTTTCTTCGTTGTAGTGGAGTAGGCTGTTTACATATATCTTCGGGGTTCTATATCGCCTTTCCTTATTAAACTGCGTGGATTGATCATATATTATATCTGTGCGGAATGTTGATATAAACTGCGTGGTTTGTTTCTTAATTGTATTATATTATTCCGGCCGTGTGTGGCCGAGGTATAGAGATATATGTATACTGAGCTTCATATTGTCCGCCGTACAGGGGAGATGCTGCCGAAATTTCTTCGGACAGGGACTACCTGGGGCGTGACAGCTTAGGCTTTAAGTATACATTCCAACAATCTCCCACTTATACTAATGACTAAGCTGCCATATCTTCTACCATACATCTGATTCCCATTCTCTCCACATACCGATCGAAAGCTTTCGCCGGAAGGGCCTTAGTGAAAGGATCTGCCAGGTTATCCGCTGATGCAATCTTGGCGATGACAACTTCTCCTCGCTTCACAATATCTCGTATCAGGTGGTACTTGCGCTCTATATGTTTACTTGCCTTATGAGCTCGTGGTTCCTTCGAGTTTGCAACTGCACCACTATTATCACAATAAATTGTGATGATTTTGGGCAAACCAGGAATCACATCTAAGTCCATTAGAAAGTTCCTGAGCCATACTGCTTCTTTAGCTGCCTCAGAGGCTGCTACATATTCAGCTTCCATGGTTGAGTCCAAAACGCATTTCGCTTAACACTCCTCCATGAAATGGCTCCACCTCCTAAAGTAAACACATAGCTGATGTAGACTTTGTTATCCCTATCGATTGGAAATCAATCAGTGTAACCCAGGAGCAAATCGTGCTTGGTAAACTAGCATATAATCTCTAGTCCTTCTCGGTACTTCAATATATGCTTTACCGCATCCAATGTCCTTGTCGAGGTTACTCGATATCTGTGACCATGCCACGGCAAAGCGGATATCGGTCTCGTAACATTGCATACATTAGGCTTCCTCAAAAGCATAAGGAACTGCTTTCATGTCCTCTATCTCTTTTGATGTCTTTGGAGACATCTCTTTAGATAGAGCTACTCCATGTCTAAAGGTAAGAAACCTTTCTTGGAATCCTGCATGCTAAAACGAGCAAGGATTGTATCTATATATGAAGCTTGGGATAGACACAACATTCTTTTCTTACGATCCCTTATAACTTTGATCCCAAGAATGTGTGCACATTCTCCTAAGTCCTTCATATCAAATTGTTTGGACAACCATACCCTTACGTCTGATAATACCTTGACATTGTTGCCAATTAACAAAATATCATCTACGTATAGTACAAGAAATACCACCACATTTCCGTTACACTTCTTATATACACAAGACTCATCCGGACTTTGAATAAATCCATATGACTGGATTACTTCATTAAACCGGATGTTCCAAGACCTTGAAGCTTGCTTCAGTCCATAAATGGACCGATTTAGCTTGCACACTAGATGCTCTTTGCCTTTTTCAATGAACCCTTCTGGTTGCTTCATATGAATGTTCTCTTCAAGACTTCCATTAAGGAATGCCGTCTTGACATCCATTTGCCAAATCTCATAATCCATATGAGCAGCAATGGATAAGAGTATCCGGATAGACTTAAGCATGGCTACCGGTGAAAAGGTCTCCTCATAATCGATTCCCTCTTTCTGAGTGTACCCTTTCGCAACAAGCCTAGCTTTGAAGGTCTCTACCTTCCCGTCTGTCCCTCTTTTCCTTTTGTAGATCCACTTGCATCCAACGACTTTTACACCATCAGGTGGTTCTACAAGCTCCCAGACTTTATTAGAGTACATAGACTCTATTTCAGAATTCATTGCCTTTTGCCAAGATACTGCATCTATATCTTGGAGTGCTTGTCATATGTTACGTGGATCGGGTTCATGTTTACGCGGGATCAAGTCCAAGACTCTCCCAAAACATGAATCTTCAGTGCCTTACAACCCTCCCACTCTGACGAGGCACTCCGTGGTTGTGTATCATGTGTGACACGTGTTGCAGTCTCTTGTGGTACTTCATCTTGTACTGTTGGTACTGAAGTAGACGTGTCCTCTCTAAGTTCTTCTAGAACAATTTTGCTACTGGGCTTGTGATCCATTATATAGTCTTCTTCTAAAAACTGGGCATTGGTGCTAACAATGACCTTCTGGTCTTTAGGACTATAAAATAAACCACTTTTCATTCCTTTGGGATAACCCACAAACACACGAACTTCTGTACGAGATTCTAACTTATCAGCATCTGGTTTCAGCACATGTGCTGGACTACCCCAAATCCGAATATGTCTTAGACTGGGCTTACGCTCATTCCACAATTCTGTAGGAGTAGAAGATACTGATTTAGAAGGTACTAAGTTCAGAATGTGCGCTACCGTTTCCAGAGCGTATCCCTAAAACGAATTTGGTAATTCTGAATAACTCATCATCGATCTAACCATCTCCATAAGAGTCCTATTCCTTCGTTCTGCCACACCATTCCGTTGGGGTGTACTAGGTGCGGACAATTGGGATTGAATCCCGGCCTCTGATAAGTAATTCCTAAACTCTCCTAAGAGGTATTCGCCACCACGATCAGACCGTAATGTCTTGATACTTTTACCTAGACGTTTCTCTACATCAGCCTTGTATTCTTTGAAATTATCAAATCACTCAGACTTGCGACGCATCAGGTAAATGTATCCATATCTTGAATAATCGTCTATAAAAAAGACAAAATATTCAAAACCACCTCTAGATTGGATAAATATAGGACCACACAAATCAGAATGAACCAGTTCTAACGCTTCTTTGGCTCTATACCACTTGGCCTTAAAAGGTCTCTTGGTCATTTTACCTTCCAAGCAGGATTCACAAGTTGGAAAATTTTCCAACTCTAATGAACCCAAAAGTCCATCGGCTATAAGCCTCTGAATCCTACTTAAGTTAATATGACCAAGCCTTAGATGCCAAAGATATGCTTGGTTCATTTCCGAAGGTTCTTTTCTCTTATTAGAATTAGAGGATGAGTTATAAATTTCCATGTTTTGCTTTGTGGAAGAAATTGGATTTAAAGTATACAAATTGCCAACTAATGCACCAGAACAGATAATCACTTTATTTCTTTTAATAACTACATCGTTACTAAAGGAAACTGAATATCCATCTAAAAACAGTTTAGAAACTGAAATTAAATTCTTTCTAAAACTGGATACATAAAGACAATTTCTTAAAACCAAATTCTTATTTCTACTAAAAGATAAGTAGACGTCTCCCCTGCTGCCACCTTAGTAGCATTGCCCATGTAGCGGTAATTTCTCCTTCAGATAGTCGTCGGGTTTCTGGAACCCCTGAATTGCAGACATGATCAATGGCTCCGTATCTACACACGGTTTTGGTAGATAACACCGCTAAACATGTTTCAACAACTAGAGTATGAGATATACCTTTGTTTTGGTTCCTACGAGGATAGTCCGCCTTCCAATTTCCCTTCGGCTTCTTCATTCCAGCTTTAAATCCAGTACTCTGAGATTTATTCACTTTCTTTGCTGAACCAGCTTGTTTCTTCTTCTTCTTTCCTTTCGGTTTAGAAGTAGAACCATTTTCAGCATAGTGAATTTGAGCATTGTGACGAAATAATCCTTCTGCTGCTTGAAGTTCTGTCAGTAGTTCCGCTAATGAATAAACTCTCTTATTCATATTATAGTTCAGGCGAAACTGCTCAAAACTTCTAGGTAGCGTTTGGAGGATCATATCGATCTGGGTTTCCCCATCAATTTCTCCTCCAAGGATCTGTATCTCGTTCAGATAAGCCATCATCTTTAGGATATGATCCCTCACAGGAGTACCCTCTTGCATGGTGGCTGTCATTATCTTTCTCATGGCTTCTTGCCTAGAAGCCCTATCCTGATGACCAAAGAGTTCCTTGAGATTGTTCATAATATCATAGGCTGTTGGTAAATCTTGATGCTGATGTTGCAATACATTTGACATTGAAGCCAAAATGTAACACCGCGCCATCTCATCTGCTTTTACCCATTTCCTATGATATTCAATCTCCTTTTGGGTAGATTCACCAATAGGTGCATCAGGGCAATGCTCAGTCTAGCTTTCAGCAGTAAGAACAATGTCCAGGTTTCTTTTCCAATCTATGTAGTTTGGTCCAATAAGTCTATTCTGTTGAAGTATGATGGACAGTGGGTTGAAAGACATCCTAAGAATCACAAATAACTTTTGGTCAGAACTCTAAATTTAGAATAATATTGATTCCTCAAACAATACTATTTTAAATTAACCAACACCTCATAACACCATGAATTTTGTATGCCACGTTAGTGTGGACGTATACAAATTCAACATTTGTAAAAGGAGGGTTTTAACCCATTAATTTTATTATCTTGTCAACCTAACTTTTTGACAAATAAAAATAATAGTTGGTATCATTTGGTCACACAAATAATAGCAGTGACTCCGTTAGGGAGGATACTATTAGATGTGTCTAAGTGTATACCATTACTTGACACTAAGTCCATTAATAAGATTATGCCCCTTCCGTTGGGGAAGATCACACGCTCTTAATTAACTTCCTATAGTCATCCAAAAATAGAAGTCTGTTCTAGTGATCCGCAAACAAGCTCATCCGTTATGGAGGAAGGCACTCAGAGCCAACGCGCAAGCTTGTTTGCATCACTTACAAACCAGTAATAGAGACCATGGGATTTATTTAAAAATCCCTCTCCCACTTAGTTATTTATAAATGAGGAATTTTAACTATGCTAGCCTACTAAACTTGTAAACTAACATTCACACACAGCACAATATAAAAGCAATAAATAGAAAATTTAATTTTCAACTATTATGGCTTTTATCTCTAAATTGTCCTCCGTGTGTTGTCATCCCAAGCTGCTGCCATATTTGGCCACCGCCTCCGGATCTAGCTGTCGCATCCATCTTGCTCCTAGTTCTGCTGCGCCTCTGGTCCTTAGAAGGTTCCACGCTTTGCAAGATTCGATCCGCGACATAAATAGAATTTTACATTTTGATCCTATATTCCATAAAAGGAATGTACATGTATCTAGATCAAAATAAAATCCTAATAAAACTAAATCTGACTCTGCTGTATTTTAATACAATCATGCACACACATATAAATTGCCCTTGACATGTCCAGGGTCCAATCACACACATAATTAACTAAAAGCCATAATAGTTGGATCCTGCATCCACAAGTTAGCACATCCTACTATTATCCGCCTAAATTATGTATGACATGTGCATAATTAAACTAAATACCAAATACGCAGGCAAACCCTAGCTCGATACCAATTGTTGGTTGCTACTCGGAAAACTTATAGGTTCCATTGTACAAAATTTTGTACAAAGGTCCGAACCTTTTCCTAGCTACCATGTGTTCTTTTAAATTAAATTTTGGATCACCTGTGGAACTTAACACGTTTGATCCAAAACTTAATCTATTTGTTCTTTTAGGTTTTGACTTGGATCTCCTGCGGAACTTAACACGTTCGACCCAAGTCTCCTTAAGTTATTAATTCCATTAAATATTAATTTCCATAAAAGGTTCCCAGTACTGACGTGGCGAGGCACATGGCCTTCTTGGATATGGGAGCAACCACCACCGACTAGACAAAACCTTTAATAGAAAGCTAATATTTAATTTCCTAAAATAACTTTAGGTTAACCAAAGAGAACAATCAAATCACAAGGAAAAGAAAAAACAAAAGAACACAACTTCGAAAAAACATATTCGAAATTCTAGAACGTAAGCCTCTTGTATTTGATATTATTTCCATAAATAACTAGCATGATGCGGAAATAGAAATTACTAGTTATACCTTGTAGAAAAATCTCTTGATCTTCTACTGTATTCCTCTTCTAACCTCGGACGTTGTGTGGGCAACGATCTACCGAGATGAGAAACCACCAACCACCTTCTTCTCCTCCAAGCAAGGTTCGGCCACAAAGGAAGAACTTCACCAAAGAAGAAAATCAAAATACTAACCAAGCTCCAAGAGATGCTAACTTTCTCTCCTTCTTCTTCTTCTTCTCCAAGTAGTATCCGGCCACCACAAGAACTCCAAGAGAGATGAAGTATTCGGCCACCACAATAGGAAGAGAGGGAGAGGGTAATGGCCGGCCACAACACCAAGGAAAAAGGGAGAGAAAACAATAGAGGTTGTGTCTTGTGAAGGCACCCTCACCCCTTCTTTTATATTCCTTGGTCTAGGCAAATTAGGAAATTTAATTACAATAAATTTTCCTTAATTTCCTTGACATGATTTAATTGAGAGAAATAAAATAAAATTTCCCAAATCAATTTCAAGTGGCCGGCCACATCATTGGAAAACAAAAGAGGACAAGTTTTAATCAACAATTAAAACTTCCTAATTTGTTTCCGGAAATTTTAAAAAATAAAATTTCTCTTTAAAATCTCTTCATGGTTAATAAAAGGAAATATCTATAATTTTAATTTTATTAACATGTGAATAATTTTAAAGAGAAAATAAAACATCTCTCCAATCTACAAATAAGGAAAGAGATCTAATCTCTTTCTTTAATCTTTTGTAAATCTTTTACAAGAGAGATATTTTAATTCTAATTCTCTTTAAATTATATCTTCCACATTATAATAAAAATTAAAATTAAATTTCTTTTTAAATTTTATTTGGCCGGCCCTACTAGCTTGGGTTCAAGCTAGGGCCGGCCACCCAATATTATACCTAGGTCGGCCCTAGCTTGGTTCCCAAGCTAGCTTGGCCGGCCCCAATTTGGGTGGGTATAGAAGGTGGGTATAGGTGGGTATAGAATTCTATAAATAAGAGGCTACGATAGGGACCGAGAGGAGGAATTGGTTTTGGTCTCCCGATAAAATTAAGCATCCCGTGTTCGCCCCGAACACACAACTTAATTTTATCAATGATAATTCATTCCACTAGAGAACTATCATTGAACTACCGCACCAATCCCAAATTACATTTTTGGGCTCCTTCTTATTATGAGTGTGTTAGTCTCCCTGTGTTTAAGATATCGAATGTCCACTAATTAAGTGAGTTACTGACAACTCATTTAATTAATATCTAAGTCCAAGAGTAGTACCACTCAACCTTATCGTCATGTCGGACTAAGTCCACCTGCAAGGTTTAACATGACAATCCTTATGAGCTCCTCTTAGGGACATTATCAACCTAGTATCTCTAGGACACAGTTTCCTTCTATAATCAACAACACACACTATAAGTGATACCATTTCCCAACTTATCGGGTTTATTGATTCATCGAACTAAATCTCACCCATTGATAAATTAAAGAAATAAATATCAAATATATGTGCTTGTTATTATATTAGGATTAAGAGCACATACTTCCATAATAACTGAGGTCTTTGTTCCTTTATAAAGTCAGTATAAAAGGAACGACCTCAAATGGTCCTACTCAATACACTCTGAGTGTACTAGTGTAATTATATAGTCAAGATAAACTAATACCTAATTACACTACGACCTTCTAATGGTTTGTTCCTTTTCCATTTTGGTCGTGAGCTACTGTTTATAATTTATAAGGTACTGATAACATCATCTTCTGTATGTGTCACCACATACTATGTTATCTACAATATAAATTAAATGAACAACTACAAACAAATGTAGACAATTAGACCAAATGTGATTCTTTATTCATAATAAATGTTTACAAAGCTTAGGCTTTAAGTATACATTCCAACATAGGTCTCATCGTAGTCTAGCCCTTCTATTTGATTGAACCCTTTGGCTACTAACCTGGCTTTATTTCTTACTATTTCACCTTGATCATTTAATTTGTTTCTAAAAACCCATTTAGTGTCAATTATGGTTTTATCAATGGGTTTAGGCACTAATTCCCATACCTGATTCCTTTCAAATTGGGCCATTGCTATAGTCCAATCTGGGTCTGGTAGGGCCTCTTCTATGGTTTTGGGTTCAATTTTTGAAATTAGGGCTATTTGACTCTGGCTTCTATAGAATGACCTAGTTCTTACTCCTACAGTTGGATCACCCAATATTTGGTCAGATGGGTGATTTGTGCTTGTTCTGGTTGGTCGTATGTCATTTGAATTAGTGATTTGTTCTTCAGATTCAATAGGTTCAGGTTGAGTTTCGTCATCTTCTCTGTTTATTGGATTAGCATTTTCTGCATCTTCAGTTTCATCTATAGTGTCTTCATCAAATTTTATATTTGTTGTTTCTTCTACTTTTAGGGTGTTCTTGTTATATACTCTATATGCTCTACTAGTGGTTGAGTACCCTACAAATATTCCTGGGGTTGTTTTTGATGTAAATTTTCCTAAGTAATCTTTACTGTTTAAGATAAAGACTTTACACCCAAATACTTTTAAATAGTTTAAGTTAGGAATTTTATTATAATAAATTTCATAGGGGGTTTTATTTTGAAATTTGTTAATTAAGATTCTATTTTGAATGTAGCATGCTGTACTAATTGCTTCAGCCCAGAATTGATTAGATAGATTATATTCGTTTAACATGGTTCTAGCAGCTTCTTGTAAGGTTCTGTTTTTACGTTCTACTGAACCATTTTGTTGGGGGGTTCTGGGGCAGGAGAATTCATGTTTGTACCTATTTATTTCACAGAATTCAGTGAAGTTGTGATTGTCAAATTCTCCTCCATGATCACTTCTTATCCTTTTAATTTTAGTGTCTTTTTCATTTTCTGTTAATTTGCAAAAATTACTAAATATTTCAAAGGTTTCATCTTTTGTTTTTAGAAATTTTACCCAGGTGAACCTGGAGTAGTCATCAATTATGACTAAGCAATATTGGTTCTTGCTTAGTGACTTGGCTCCATGTGAATCAAATAGATCTAGGTGAAGGAGCTCAAGTAGATGGGTAGTTCTAACCGTATTGGTTGACTTGTGGGTGGACTTGGTTTGTTTTCCTTGTTGACATGCATTACAGATTGAGTTTTCAATAACTTTTAATTTGGGCAACCCTCTAACTAGTCCATTTTGACTCATTTTTGAAATAAGTCTTGTGTGAGTGTGACCGAGTCGTCTGTGCCATAACTCAGTTTCCTCTTGTTGTGTTAGAAAACATTTTATTGAGGACAACGGTAGATGAATGGTGTAAACATTATCTTTCCTAGTGCCCTTAAGTGTGATTTTTGGATTATCGACATGTTTGACTATACATTCAGATTTGGTAAAATTGACTGAATAACCAGTATCGCATAATTGACTTATACTTAATAAATTAAAATTAAAATTCTCAACTAACAGTACTTTTCTAATAATAAAATCAGAGTTGAGTTCGATATTACCTTTTCCGATTACTTTCAGTTTTCCATCGTTGCCGAATGCAACTGATCCTAGGTTCTTTAGTTTTAGCTTAGTGAACTTCAACCTGTCTCCAGTCATATGTCTGGAGCATTCACTGTCCAACATCCATTGATCCAATTCCTACACATATAGTTGATGGATCAAAAGACAGTTAGATTGAAGTAGGTCCCTAATTTAGCATCTTACCTAATCTGAGTTTATTTGGTGATTTGATGTTTAATTGAGAATTAAATTTATTCAATTTTGAAATTGTTTAAGTTAATTTGACGTAAAGATGTTTAAGTTAAGTAATTTGGAGGAGTATTTAATTTTAATTTGCTTAGTCATCTCACCCGATGTATGTTTTCAATCAGGGGATCCTATTATTTTGTGAGATGAATTAATTCAATTTATAGGGTTATGTTTAACTTTATGTTAGATTCGGGTTTAGCTTTGGGTTCAACAAGTAAGCGTTCTTTGGATAAACTTCTGGGCTATGGTGATTCACAAGGAGCTCATTAAAGTAACCATGCCTTCGAGGTTTCCCAAATAGTCCTACCCATTGAGCTTAATACTAAACCTTGGTCTAACTAGTTAGGATGCATTTAAAGGTAGCTTCGGTTAGTTCCACTTGGCCAAATGCACCAGGTCGAAGCCATATCTTCCTAGACATGCGATGCCCAAGTTTTCCCAACGTACTATCATCCAAAGACTTCACCAGTACTGTGCTTTAAGTTAAAATTTAACCCTTTTTAATCTATCCTTATTTACCCATCCGGGTAATCTACTCTTATTTACCCATTTCGGGTAGTTTAAGTTCGGTTACCCTGTCGGGTAAATAGTTTTCGGAGTTGCCAGCTATTATGGACCCTCCTTCTATTTAAATTTTAATTCCGAATTTTGAATTTTAAGTTTTTTAATTAGAATTTTGAATTTTAGAGTTTTGAATTTTAGAATTTTGAATTTTGAATTTTAGAATTTTGAATTTTGAATTTTGAATTTTGAATTTAATTTCGAATTTTGAATTTTGAATTTAGTATTTTGAATTTAGAATTTTGAATTTTAGAATTTTGAATTTAGAATTTAGAATTTAGAATTTTAGAATTTTGAATTTTGAATTTTGAATTTTAGAATTTTGAATTTAAGAATTTTGAATTTTGAATTTTAATTTAAGAATTTTGAATTTTAATTTAAAAATTTTGAATTTTGAATTTTGAATTTTGAATTTAAGAATTTTGAATTTTGAATTTTGAATTTAAGAATTTTGAATTTTGAATTTTAGAATTTTAGAATTTTGAATTTTTAAATTAATTTTGAATTTTTATTGTTTTAGCTCCCCCTGGATCATAACCTCGATAAGGTTTATTGAGGTAATGTATTTGATCCTTAGGAACCCAATAATGTCCAAGTCCAACTTGATTGATCAGGTTGGATTTGGCAACCCATGCTTGGACCACTTTTCTATTTGGTTTGTTTATTAAGGATAGGTAAGATTTATATTTCTTTTTATATCCTAGTCCAGTTCGATTGTAGATTGCCCTTTGTGTTCCAAGAATCAAGTCAAGATTCTTGGATCCTAAGGAAAATCGTTCTAGGGTAGTTTTTAAATCCTTTACCTGACTTTTCAGATTGGAATTCTCTTCCTCAAGTTTTTGAACTTGAGTTGAGGTTCCAGTCTGAACTTGATCAGTTAAGGATTCGTTGTTTGGCGTTTCTTTAAGGAGTGTTACCTCCTTTAGAAGCGCTTTGATTCGAATCTTGGACTTAGCTACTTTATGCATTAAATAATTAATTAAACTATATAAACGATTTATACTTACAGAGGGGTTCGGCCCTTCGGAAACGGATTCGGATCCGTGGCTTCTCTCGGACTCGGCTTCCGATTCATCCTCACTTTCAGATCCGTCGGTGAAGTCCCGGGCTGTCAAGGCAAGAAAGTTCGTCTGTTCTTGTTCTTCGTCGTCGGATTCCTCGGAAGAAGACTCGTCCCATGTTGCCTTCAATGCCTTCTTTCTTTTGGGTTTCTTTGAATCCTTCTGGTTCGGGCAATTTGCCTTGATGTGACCCTTCTGATTGCATATGTAGCAGGTCACTTCGAATTTAACCTTCGAGCTTGGTTGGGCTTCTTTAGACTGGATGGCCTTTCTGAGATCCTTCTTGTTGAAGCCCTTCTTTTTGCAGAGCTTCTTAACTAAGTTGACTATCTCGGTTGTAAGTTCATCGTCGTCTTCTGAATCTGGTTCTTCTTCTGATTCAGGTTCGGTTCTCCGCTTGATTCTTGATTCGCGCGATCTCCCTATTCCTGCAACCAAAGTCAACCCTTTCTCGGTCGGACGTGCATTAGTCTGTTCATGAAGTTCAAACTCTGCAAAAAGTTCATCTAATTTAATTGTAGATAAATCCTTGGAGACCTTGTAGGCATCTACCATGGATGCCCACAAGGTGTTCCTTGGGAAAGCGTTTAGAGAATACCTTATGATGTCCCGGTTGTCTACCTTCTGTCCGATCGCATGAAGACCATTGAGCAGATCTTGAATTCGGGCATGGAGTTGTGCAGCTGTTTCACCTTCCTGCAATTTGATGTTAAATAATTTATTAAAAATCAGATCTCTTTTACTTACCTTGGTGTCGGATGTCCCTTCGTGAAGTTCAATTAGTTTCTCCCACAACTCTTTGGCACTGTTGAAGGGGCCGACGCGGTTGAGTTCTTCTTTTGATAGCCCACACTAGAGGGTGCAGGTTGCTTTGGCATTAGCTTCCACTTTCTTGATTAAGGATGCGTCCCAGTCCTCGTACGGTAGTGGCTTGCCGGCGCTGTCAGATGGTAGTTGGAATCCAGTTTTGACAATCATCCAGACTTCGAAATGAGTCTGGAGATATGCCTCCATCTGACCTTTCCAATACCCGAAGTCGTCTCCGGTGAATAGCGGAGGGCGGGCAGTACTGTAGCCTTCTTGAAGGGCCATTTCACTTTTACCTAAAGCGAAAAAACAAAAAGGAAATGTCCCAGGACTTGGTCCTAGCTTAGTAGTGCGGTAAGAAAAAAAACCACGAACTCGGGTGGTGTTGCACCAGTTCCGAGAAAACAACCGATTCGAGCGAAAAAGACTTAGAATTTAGCTATGAGGCTAAATTCTAATCGACTCCGAAAATAAATAAAAAAAATACCACGAAAAATTATTTTGAATGGTGGTTGCACCAATTCAAAATGACCCCGCTCTGATACCAATTGATGGATCGAAAGCGCTAGAGGGGGGGTGAATAGCGCTCGTGGCTATTTCGTTTTTCAAAATCTCGGAATCGTAATAACTTGAGTAATGCAGCGGAATAAAAACAGACACAGAGAACACGGAGAATTTACTTCGTTCGGAGCCTGTGACGACTCCTACTCGAAGGCCCGCGATCCTTGATCGCTTTCGGTGGGCAACAACTATAAGTTCGTTAAGAGTATTACAAAACTAATTACAATTCAAAGCTGTAAAAAGATTATACCGACAACAAAAAGATTAAATCCGAAGCTCCGGGTTGTCGGGGTGTCGTTGCAGAACTTCTGGATTGAGTCGTTAGCAGCTTGTCGCAAGGAGATTGCTTAGATGATTGTTGTTTTTGAAGCTGCACCTCAACCCTCCTTTTATATGAGGCTCCGGGCGCCTGGGACCTTTCCGGGCGCCTGGAGTGTGACGTGGCCAGCCAACCAGGTTGCTCCATGTGGCGAAGTCGCGCAGGGGATAAACTTTGGTCCCGGGCGCCCGGACCTCCGGGCGCCCGGACCTCCGGGCGCCCGGATCCATCCCTGGCGCCCGGACCACCTTTTTCCAGCAGGTTCCTCACCTGCAACACAAGGTTAGTCCGAGCAAATACTCTGCAAAACAGTGTTAGAATCTGATAAAACATAGTAACGAATAATTAACAGTCTTCGGACTGTCTGAGTCTGACTTCGGATTTCCAACCGGAAATCCTAGGTCGACCAGACGCCTACTGTTCCCTCTACGGGGAACGCGTCCTCACCTACTCCCCTCAGGAGAGATTACTTGATGCCAGTCCAGTCCTCCAGACCGACTGGACTTTCCACCTAGGGTTACCACCCCCTAGGACCTAAGGTTACCGCCCCTTAGGGTTTTCCTCCACCTAGGGTTACCGCCCCCTAGGACCTAAGGTTACCGCCCCCTAGGACCTAAGGTTTCCGCCCCTTAGGGTTTTTCACCTGCCTAACCGCAGTTAGGACTTTCCTGAAACACTCATTCAAACATGTTAGATCACACACTGACTTAACTTTGAATCCTTTGCCATTATCAAAACTAAGGTTCGATCGTCGGA
This sequence comes from Zingiber officinale, assembly GCF_018446385.1. Taxonomy (NCBI): domain Eukaryota; kingdom Viridiplantae; phylum Streptophyta; class Magnoliopsida; order Zingiberales; family Zingiberaceae; genus Zingiber; species Zingiber officinale. The sequence goes on along the minus strand of NC_055988.1, from coordinate 155,636,929 downwards.
TGCTTCCTGCACCAACACCATGTAGCGGGGACTTAACTTGCCCTTCTTGCCAAATCTCATCACTCCCTTCATTGGAGCAACTTTGAGAAAAACTGAATCTCCTACTTGGAATTCAAGTGGCCTACGACGTGTGTCAGCATAACTTTTCTGTCTACTCTGGGCAGTCTCAATCCTCTATCTGATCTTCTGGATAGCCTGAGTGGTCTCATTTATCATCTCTGTCTGGATGCCCAGCTCTACTTCTATTTCTTTTCTTTCACCTGCTTCTTGCCAGCAAATGGGTGATCTGCACTTCCTGCCATACAACGCCTCATATGGTGCCATCTTGATGGTGGCCTGATAGCTATTGTTGTAGGCAAACTCAGCTAAGCACAGATACTTGCACCAACTTCCCTTGAAATCTAGCGCACAAGCTCTGAGCATATCTTCTAAAATCTGATTTATTCGCTCTGTCTGTCCATCAGTCTGAGGATGGAAGGCGGCGCTGAACTTGAGTTTGGTGCCTAGTGCATTCTGAACACACTCCCAAAAGTGAGAGGTGAAATACCCATCTCTATCAGAAACAATAGATTTAGGAATTCCGTGAAGTCTGATCACCTCCTTAACATATAGCCGTGTCAACTGCTCTATAGAGTGGGACACCTTGATGGCTAGAAAATGAGCAGACTTGGTCAATCAGTCCACTATTACCCATATCGCATCATATCCATTCATGGTTCTTGGAAGACCTGTTATAAAGTCCATGGATATTTCTTCCCACTTCCACTCTGGTATTGGGAGAGGCTGTAGAACTCCTCCTGGTCTCTGGTGCTCTACTTTGACTCTTTGACATGTCAGACAGGTACTGACGTATTTTGCAATATCTCTTTTGAGTCCAGACCACCAGAATCTCTGTTTCACATCCTGATACATCTTGGTGGAACCAGGATGCATGGAGTAAGGTGTACTATGAACTTCTTCTAAAATTTTCTTTCTCAGTTCTTCATCATTGGGGACACAAAGGCGGCTCCCCTGATAAAGAATTCCACTGTCTGATACTCGAAACTCCGAATTTTCCCCTTTTTGTACCCCTTGCTTGATCTTTTGGATATCTGTATCTTCACTTTACTTTCTCTGTATATCCTCAAGCAGGGTTGACTCTAAGGTCAATGCAGAGAGTTGCCCATAAATAATTTCCATTCCACAGTCTGACAACTCCTTCTGCAGTGGTAGGGTTAATGATGACAAAGACATCAGGGATGCACTGGATTTTCTGCTTATTGCATCTGCCACTTTATTAGCTTTACCTGGGTGGTAGAGGATTTCACAGTCATAGTCTTTAACCAACTCTAGCCACCTATATTGTCTCATGTTTAAGTCTTTCTGGATGAAGAAATACTTTAAACTCTGATGGTCTGTAAAGATTCTACACTGGACTCCATACAAGTAGTGTCACCAGAGTTTCAGTGCAAAGACCACAGCTGCCAGCTCAAGATCATGAGTGAGACAGTTCTTCTCGTAGTCTTTGAGTTGTCTGGAAGCATAAGCTATAACCTTCCCTTCTTGCATGAGAACAGCTCCGAGACCCATCTTGGAGGCATCACTGTAGATATCAAAACTCTTGTCACTCGCACTGGTCAATCTCTTCTTCAATGCTTGGAAACTTTGCTCACATCTGTCTGATCATTCAAACTTCTTGTTCTTCCTGGTTAAGGCCATTAGTGGAGAAGCTATCCTGGAAAAGTTCTCCACGAATTTCCTGTAGTACCCAGCTAAACCAAGGAAGCTTCTGATTTCCCTGTCATTCTTGGGCCTACTCCAGTTGTTGACCGCTTCTATTTTGGCAGGATCCACTTGAATACCTTCTTTAGAAATGATGTGACCTAGAAACGCCACCTGCTCTAACTAGAACTCACACTTTGAGAATTTAGCAAAAAGCTACTTTTGCTGAAGGGTCTGCAGTACTATCCTCAAGTGCGTGTCGTGCTCCTCTAGGGTTCTTGAATAAACCAGAATGTCGTCGATAAACATGATGACAAATTTGTCAAGGTATTCTCTGAACACTCTGTTCATTAAGTCCATGAAGACTGCAGGTGCATTAGTCACACCAAAATTCATGACTACAAACTCGTAGTGTCAGTATCTGGTCCTAAAAGTTGTTTTGGGTATATTACTTTCTTTTACTTTCAACTGATGGTACCCAGAGCGCAGATCTATCTTAGAGAACACTATTGCTCCCTTTGGCTGATCAAATAGATCATCTATTCTGGGAAGAGAGTACTTGTTCTTAATTATTACTTTATTTAGTACTCTAAAATCTATGCACATCTGCATATATCCGTCTTTCTTCTTAACGAAAACACTGGAGCTCCCCGGGGTGAATGACTAGGGCGGATGAAACCCTTGTCAAGCAGCTCCTGAAGTTGTTCTTGTAGCTCTTTCAGCTCTGCTGGAGACATTCGGTACAGAGCTTTTGAAATTGGGCTGGTGCCAAGAACCAACTCAATTTCGAACTCCACTTCTCTGTTGGGAGGTAGTCCAGGTAGCTCTTCTGGGAATACCTCTAGATACTTACAGACCACCCGAACATCTTCCTGCTTAGGTCTTTATTGTTCTTCTGTATTCACAATGTACGCAAGAAAACTAGTACACCCTTTAGCTAACATCTGGTGAGTTGTGAGGGAAGAGAGGAATTTCTGGGTCTTCCTCTTCGGCACTTCCATGAACTCAAAGGATGGTTCACCTTTTGAATTCTATAAACTCTTCATAATGTTTATTGGTGATCCGTTGGCGGAAGAATTCTTCATGAAACTCTGTCTCGGAGTCAGTCCAGCTCATCTGATTGACTACTCTCTTGCTCTTAACTCTCTCTCCCACCACATACGAGCATTTCCTGATAGGCAGAAAGAGGCACACTTGACCTTCTCGACTTCTGGCCAGTCAAGAAGCTCCATGGTGCTCTCCAGTGTCTTGAACCAAGCCTGAGCATCCCAGGGCTCAATCATGCCTGAGAAACTCTCTGGCTTCAGCTTCAGCCACTATATCAGGTATGCTTCTTGTCTTCTAGGTGTTGTTGTGACTTCCTGAGTAACTGGTGGGTCCTCAGTCACCAATGGAGTCCCCACATTTATGGTTGGAGGAGTGGGAGGAACTGGCTGCTGATTGGCCATTAGATTGGCAATCACTTGTTGTTGCTTTGCCACTTGTCTCTGGAGTTGGGCAACAACTTCAGAAAGATTAGGCTCAGTTGTTCTGGGCTCTTCGTTCTCCTGAGCTCGGTCCTCAGTACGAGCGGTACGGGGACGCCCTCTTCTTGACATTTAGTTATGCAGAGAAAAACTTAAAATCGTCCCTACGCTTTCTAGACATATATACATATGTAAACCAAAGAAAACAAGAACTTTCATTTTACTTAAGCATATCTAAGCAAATACTCTATACTACAAATAATAAGGAAAAGCATAGAAGATAACTTAAATACTTTCTTACTTGAAGACGACAAGGTTGGTGCTGATGTGTAATGCTGGAGAATAGGAACTGCTCTGATACTAACTGTAACGACCACCCTTCTCATATACTACTCTCTAAAGGTGTCCGTTACATAACTACTATAAATTCTTACTCACTAGTATAGCAAACTGTACATTATTTTTTTTCCAGAAAACTTAAAATTTCGGCAGAGTATATGCAGTACAGCAGGACTAAAATACAATACAATACTGACATGCACATACAACACATAATAGCAATAACATATGAAACTATATCTCAATGCAACCACAAAGTGCCTACTAACTAAACTGAACTCATCTTAGCATGCAATCTAAAACAAGAATAGACTCAAATGACATGGAGTATAGAGTACAATCTCAAACGACATGGAATATAAAGTACAATCTCAATGTTTCTTATTCACTAAAACATGGAAACTCAATAACGTCCCAAGTCTCTCTCATAGTCCTGACATCACACCTCCATCCGCACCTCCTTATCGCCTTCCTTTGCTATAGCTTTTCCTTTCCTTTATCTGCAGTAAGAGGAAAATGCAACTATAAACAAAAATGCTTAGTAAGCGCTATCTATCTCACAAAAACTCGAGTATGCATGTAAGCTGAAAGAAATATAAAACTGAATGCTCAAAAAGAAATACTACTCATGCTCATCTAATAGCAAAAGAAACATAGCATACTGAAATACTAAACATGTAAGCAGATCTAAACAACATGTCAGTATATAAGAAAACTAAATTTGCTGAATTTTAAACTTATGTGAAGCTTATTTCACTTGTTTAAAATTTATACTTTAATACTTCAAAATAATAATAAAGCTTCTCTGGGGCCCAGGCTTAGTACCAATGCGCGCTCCCTAATAGGGACTGTGGTAGCTAGTCACCAGTCTTACGAGGGTAAAGACCTTGGTCTTACCAGGGCCAAGACCTTGGAATTGGTCACCTGGATTTACTTAACGACAACCTTGGAAGTCGGATACTAGCCTTTTTAAAATAAAATACTTGTTATCTTTTATTACTTCTAATATATGATGCATCGGCATTTTAATAAGCACCTTGTGTATCAAAATCCCTAAAGTCTTGACCTTGGGATCTACTTAAGGCCTTGACCTTTTTCTTTCTTATACTTTATCTTTCTTATACTTGTTAATACCTCTAAAAACAATGTCTCATACAAATTCTAACTTTGAAATGCTTAGATAAACTGAAATTGCACACTTAAACATACTAAGAGTGAATGCTTAAACAAACTGAAATTGGATACTTAAATAAACTAAAACTGTTGTGCTTGAGAAGTTCCAAAAATTTCAGTTCAAACAAACAAATAAATCTGCATACTATGACTAACAAAAATCTGCATACTACTAATAAATTTCTGCATACTACCAATAAATTCCTGCATACTACTAATAAATTCCTGCATACCATGCTAAAAAAAAATCTGCATACTACTAATAAATTTCTGCATACTATTAATAAATTTCTGCACATAGGCTTGATAAAAATTACCATCTACTAAAATAATGCTGCTGCTATCAAAAGTTGATACGTGAATATGATGATTTACTAGAACATACAAGGAACCAAAACATGATTGTTCTTCTTGTTATGTGCCACGACAACAAACCAAACAGAAATTATTGCTGTAAACAATTGCTACTGTAAACTTAACACATAATTATTCTTTTTGCTACAACAGAATTTAAAAGGAACAGTTAAATCCTCTTAGTAAAGACAAGTCAATTAGCTCAAGCAAAAGAAATGCCATCTACTAAAATAATGCTGTACAGAAAATCCGAAGCAAAGAAAACAAAGCACACTAGCTACTCTTAAACTTCTAGCCATCCCAATGCTGTACAGAAAGAAAATCCGAAGGCAAGAAAACAAGGAACACTTGCTACTCCTAAATTTCAAGCCATCCTAATGCTGTACAGAAAGAAAATCCGAAAGCACTTGCTACTCTTAAATTTCAAGCCATCCTAATGTTGTACAGAAGGAAAATCCGAAAGCAAGAAAACAAGGAACCACTTGCTACTCTTAAACTTCTAGCCATCCCAAATTCTGCACAACATGATCCGAAATAAAAGGAACTAAATTCCTAGCAAGCATAAACTCGGCACGAACCCAATCCGAAACAAAGAGCATGCTGTGGATGGTAAGGAATGAAACAAAGTTCCAAAACTACTCTTACTGTCGGTGAGAAACAACTTACATTTATGCTTTGACTTACAATCCGAACAAAAGACCTCTAGGGTTTCGGAGGTTTGCAACTTCCATCCCCTTCTTCTTGCCCACAGCTTCTCCTCGACGAGAGGATCACGATTCGGTGAAGAACCCCTTCAGATCGAGCCTTGGCCGGCTGCCGGAGACGTGCCCTAGGTTTGTCTTCGGTTCCGCCCGAGCTCCGCCGTCGCGAGCGAGAGAGAAAGGAGAAAGGTGAGGTAATTAGGTCACGGGATTATACTAAGCTCTCCCTTAATAACTCCCATATCCTGTTACCATCTACTTCTTAAATAAAAGTCGCTCCTTAATCAGCAACACCCGCTTGAACACTTGGTCAGCCGGATTCACTTAAGACTTGGTTCGGCCGGAGGTCGCCGGTTCGAATCTCGGCTTGGACATTATTTTTGTCGAAACTTCTTTCGTTTAGTAAAAATAACAAACGACCTCCAAAAATTACATAAAAATACTCTAAAAATTTTTAAAAATCTCCAGAATATTTCTATAGCATTTCTAAATATTTTTAAATACTATTAAGACTCAAAATGAGGAAATTTGGATTGTTGCACCCAATATTGTCCAAGTCCAACTTGATTAATCAAGTTCAACTTAGGGACCCATGCTTGGACTAAGTTTCTATTAGCTCTATTTACAAGTGATAAATAAGATCTATACTTTTGTTTAGCCTTAAACCCAAGTCCGAATCGGTAGTAAACGACTCTTTGTCTTCCAAGAATTAGGTCCAGGTTCTTGGAACCCAAAGTGAACCATTCCAACGTGATTTTAAGTTCTTTGACTTGAGTTTTTAAATTGCAATTTTATTCCTCAAGTTGTTGGACTTGAGTTGAACTTCCAATTTGAACTGGCTTAGTCAAAGGACTCAATTTAGTCTCCTCCTTAAGGATTGTTGCTTCCTTTTGGAGTGACTTGACTCGGAGGTTGGATTTTGCTAACTTACACATAAGATAATTGATTAAATTATGAAGTTTAGTAAATTGAGAATTTCTTACAGTGGGGTTAGTCCCTTCAGAAATGGATACGGATCCGTGGTTTCACTTGAACTCGATTTTTGATTCGCTCTCGGTTTCTGATTCTTTGAGTTGTTCCCAGGTCGTAAGCGTGAGGAAGCTCGTCTGTTCGTGCTCTTCGTCGGAGTCTTCTGATGAAGACTCATCCCATGTTGCTTGTAGGGCTTTCTTCTTCCTTTGTTTCTTGGCTTCCTTTTGGTTTGGACAGTTGGCTTTGATGTGTCCTTTTTGGTTACAGCCATAGCAGGTTACATCGAGCTTCACTTTTGAACTTGATTGTACCTTCTTGGACTGGATCACCTTTTTGATGTCTTTCTTGGTGATCCTTTCTTCTTTTTGTAGAGTTTGCGTACTAAGTTGACGATCTCAGCTGTGATCTTGTCGTCGTCATCTTCTGAGTCCGATTCATCTTCAGACTTGAGTTCAATTCTGCACTTAGCTTTTGGTTCCCAGGTTCTGCTCGTACTTGCAATCAAAGCAATGCCTTTCTCGGCCGAGTGTACATTAATCTGTTCGTGTAACTCAAATTTAGAAAAAAGTTCATCTAATTTAATTAATGATAAATCCTTAGATACTTTGTAGGTGTCTACCATTGATTCCCACAATGTATTCCTCGAAAATGCATTTAGTTCGTACCTGATTATGTCTTGATTCTCCACCTTCTGTCTGATTCCATGAAGACTGTTCAGCAGATCTTGAATCCGAGTGTGAAGTTGGCTAGCCATCTCACTTTCCTACATCTTTATGTTATATAAATTATTTAAAATTAGATCTATTTTGCTTACTTTAGTATCAGAAGTCCCTTCATGCAGCTCAATCAATTTTTCCCACGGATCTTTCACACTTGAGAATGTGTCAACTCTATTAAGTTCTTCTTTTGTCAGGCCGCATTGTAGGGTGTAGGTTGCTTTGACGTCGACTTCAACTTTCTTCATTAAGCTAGCGTCCAAGTTCACGCATGAAACTGGTTTTCCAGTGCCATCTCATGGAAGCTCGAGACCGGTTTGGATTATTATCCACATCTCGACTTGCGTCTTGAGGTGGTATTCTATCCGGCTCTTCCAGTAGCCAAAGTCCTCGCTGGAGAAAAGATGTGGGCGGGCTGTGTTGTAGCCTTCTTGATGGGTCATTAAGGATCAAACACGCAAAAAGAAACAAGAAAACTCATTCCAAGACTTGGTCTTGGATTAGTAGTGAGGGATTAAGGGGAAAAAATATGTGAACTCGAGTGGTGTTGCACCAACTTCGAGAAAAATTTTGATTGTGATAAAACAAACCGGAAGACAATAATTTTACTGATTCTGATCGATTCCGAAAAAAATAAAAAATTACTTGAATAGTGGTTTCACCGATTCGAAGCGACCCCATTCTAATACCAATTGTAGGATCAAAAGCACTAAAGAGGGGGGAGGGAGGGTGAATAATGCTTATGGCTAATTCGTTTGTTAGAGTAAAACACGCAGCGGGAAAGTAGATAACATAAACACTAAGAATTTTTACTTGGTTCGGAGCCTGTGGCGACTCCTACTCCAAGGCCCACACTCATTGAGTGTTTACTTTGGGCAATCACTATCAATTTGGAAAATTACAATTTGAAATACAAGTTAAAAGTAGTAACAAAAAATTATACCGACAACAAAAATCAATAAACTTGAAGCTTCTGGTCGTCGGAGTCGAGTTACAGCTTTATCGAATTATTCTTTAAGCATCACATGGAAGAAGGATTGTAATTTGGAGTGTTGACTTTGCTGCTGGTTGAATAAGGCTTATATAGCCTGTTGAGGGCACCTCTAACCTCATGGAGGGCGCCTCCAATCCCACCGAATCTGCAGCGTTGATAAACTCCTGCATCTTTGCTGCTTATTTGCCCGAGGGTGCCTCCAATCTCCATGGAGGGGGCCCTCAGTCATTCATCCAGGGTGCCTCCAAGCTCCATGGAGGGTGCCCTCGCGCCTTGTTGCGGGGTTGTCGACCAAGTCACCCGAGGCACCTCCAAGCTCCATGGAGGCGCCTTGGGACTGTTCATTCGAGGTTATCTTGTGCAATTTTCATCCTGCAAGGCATGTTAGTCTACAAACATAGTATACCCTGCAAAACAAAGTTAGCACAATAAAATAAGACAAATAAAAGTAATTTTGACAGTCTTCGGACTGTCTGGTTCTGACTTTGGATTTCATCTCCGGAAACCCTAGGTCGAACCGACGCCTACTGTTCCCTCACCGGGGACGCATCCTCACCTATTCCACTCAAGAGAGTTTACCTGTTTGCCAGATTGATCCTCCATACCAACTGGACTTTTGCTCAACTAGCGTCCAAATCTCCAGGACTTTCTGTTGGACGTTCGTTCCATGACCCGTCTAGTCTTCCATCCGGTTCGCGACACCAGGACTTTCAACCTAGAGTCCCTGACTCTAGGATTTTTACCCGAAGCCTTCGACAGGACCTAGGGTTACCACCCCCTAGGGTTTTCACCTGCCTAACCGCAACTAGGACTTTTGCCTAAGTACACTTAGGACTTTCCTGCAATCTCATTCAAACTCATTAGATCACAAATAACCTTAACTTTGAACCTTTTGTCATTATCAAAACTCAGGTTCGATCGTCAGATACTTCCCACACCAACAAAATTCACAAATACCATTATTAATAAGGGTTTACACATTTATTAGGAATATATAAAAGGAATTAACAATTCTTTAGCAGATACTTTATCTCACTTATTACACTAATCATCTTTTCTTTCAGATAATGGATAGATCAAGGAAGGTACGAACGCCATTTGCTATTAAAACATTAAGGTTTGGAAATCAAGAATTACAATAGTTCACAAACAATGAAGATCAGTTCTACTCTATATTCAGAGATAAGTTATATCACATACAACGATATCTTATTGATAACATTTGGCACATTCCAACCATCCTAGTAGTTTTGGACATAAGATATCAGTTATTAATGTTTTAACAAACTATTTTCTAACAACCATACAGAAGCCAGCAGGCAAGAAATTCTCTTGTTATATCGTTTTCTCAAGAACACAAGCTGGGGTATATGCTACTTGGAAAGAAACAAATTTGGCCATAAAAGATTTAGAACATCCTTTCTTTAAGGGATAGTACTCACTTGAAGAGACTTTCAATGCTTCTAGAGCCTAACTTGGTGTTAATTTTTTAAATTAGCACTTTATTAAAAACAACTCTGGTAACAAACCCAGCTAGTCCACAAAATTATGAGATTCCTACATATGCACAAATTATTAGAGGCGCTCATGGGCCTCCTTCCTCTCCTACAGCTTTAACAGAAAAAAAGCCTCATCGGCCTAACTATTTAACACTTGCTTAATTAAAGGAACAAGCTGCTACAATCTCTGCTCAAAGAACTTCAACATCCCATGTATTGAGCCTGCCTAATACTATACCTGAGGATATAAACTCTTATGTTCAAAATCTAGCAGAATAGTCTACATTACAGAGTTTTATTGAATTATGTGAAGCCTTGAAATCCTTCCATAAACATCCATCTTCTGGGATAACTATTGTCTATGAAGTAAAATTTAGCTCAAAACTCAAATGTTAGAAGATTGATCCAACCTGTGAAGACTCTACTAAATATGGGTGTCCATGCCAACTTTTATATTCCTTCCGCAAAGTCAACATGGACTATGAAAGGTATAAAGCAACCTCTTACAAAGAAAGACTCATTACTCCTTTCATTCTGATGGACTATGGATTGATTTATAAAGTTTGGATACATGATCCAGATTTTGTAAAAGATTTTCCTAAAAGCTTGGCACTATTATTTCTTTGGCCTTAGAAGAAGAAGAAATTTTTGTAGTCTATACTTTTGATAGCTCTCCTCCTGAATGGATTGACCTTAATATTGAACGAGCCAAACATCTAGTTAAATTGGACATCAATGAAGTTGCAGGAATTCAAACCGAACTTGAAGACTATCCTTCTGACCCAGATCTTTATTAGGAAGCTCCTCCTACTTTTGGGGATCAACTAAAATATTGGAGAGCATCAGTACAATGAACCAATTGGGGTTGGGACCATTTGACATACCCAGACAATTACCTCATAATAGAAGAAACTTATATTGAAAAAATCTATTAGCCAAAGGATATGGACAATAGATTTTTTCCTTTCTTCTTTAAAACACAACTCACAACTTTGCTACAACATAATCAACGAAAAACTAAACGATTCAGCCAGAAGTGACTAGCCAGTTCTGTTCTCTCTACCAGAGCATATAGGGCAGCACTCCATTGAAGCATGCACTCAGACCTAGCAGGAAGCTCACAAACTCCCTCTCTAGACCTCACAGGCTACAATAACTTAAGATAACCTAATGGAGACTTAATGGCAACATTTCCTTATTGAAAACAACATCTCCTATAGTAACTTTACCTAAACGTCATCCATGACGTCTTTCTCCACTTACATGTCATGGTAACTTTACCTAAAACGTGACGTTTTTCTCCACTTGTACAAACAGTATTTCCACTTATACAGAAGGATAACCACATTCCCCTCACTAAGCCTCCTCTTTCTAGGTCCCTCTTTTCTCTTCTCTTGCTACTTTCCACCTGTCCCTCACTAAGCCTCCTCTTTCCAGGCCCCTCTTTTCTCTTCTCTCACTGTTTTCCTTCTTCTCAAAGCAAACACTCTCTACTCTTGCCTATAAAAAACCCTCAAACCCCTCCTCTTGAGGCATCCACTTCTCCCATTGCCAACGCAACTGTTTGAATTACCTAGTGTGTTCTTTAGTGTGCTCAAGTTTTTTGTAAGTTGTCTTTATGTACTACATGTAAAAATATGTAAACTTCTAATTTTCTGTCTATATTTTCCTGTACAAATTCCCCATTAAGTAAGATCCATGCTTGTTTTTATTATGAACCGAACTCTATTCCATCTATCTTTTCTTAGTTCTTTTTCTCAATCCTTATCTTAGTAACCGATAGGTGAACAATATCTGTATCAGGAATAATCAAAAGCTCTATAAGACCTGTGTGGGCTAAGTAAGAAGGGTATCTTACCCGAAGTCTTACACATAAACCGGGGCAACGGTTAAATGGTGAGATCCTGAACAGGTGAGGCTCCCTAGAAAACAAACAAGAAAAGAAAAAGATAAGACGGAGTATCCTTTTACCCTAACCAAGTTTTTCTTGAAAAAAAAAGAGTATAAAAATTACCACATCAATTGCTGCTATTATTATCTACTTTGTTCTACTGCTGTTATTTTGTTCTACTACTACAACTGGTATTATTTACTGTTCAACTTTACTGTTACTATTTATTGTTATTATTCACTATTCCACTTTACTATTTTTATTTACTATTCCACTTTACTTCAACTATTTATAACTTAAATAAAAAAAGAAGCATAAAAAAATTTGGTATTATATATATATATATATATATATATATATATATATATATATATGGGGTGAGTTCATTGAAACCTTTAACCCGCCCCAAACCCATTTCTAAATCCGATCAACGGGTTTAGACCCACCCCATAACCCGTTTGACTGGGGTTGAACCCACCTCGAACGGGCGGTTTTAATACGGGGTCGAGTTTAAACTCGGCCCATTGTCATCCTTAGCTGAGATTCGAAGCTTAATTCCCTTGATTATCCATGAGAGGACTTAACCATTACATCATTGGTTCGGGGCATGAAATCCCTTTTTAATGTGTACTAAAGGGAGAGAATTGAAGGATTTAAGTCACAACCTTGAATGATTATTAGAAATCATTATGTTCTAGGCATTATAAAGCTCTTAATTACTCTTGTTCATGTACATATTGCCTTATATTTATTTTATAAAGGTTTAACTTAAATCAATTGCCAAACATTTAAAGAAGGAGATTATTGGTATAATCATATCATAAGTATAAATAGTTTTGATGATCGAATTCTGTTTAAGTTAGATAATGATGTGATCTTATATTTATGTCAAGTGTCCAAGTGCAATTAATAAATTGCAGGTGTAATAAATGAAAGTCCAAGTAGGTACTTGACATAAAGTCCGAGCACATCAAAAACTATATGGTAGGTAAAGGAAGTCTCAAATGCATGAGAAGTCTCTTAACATAATGAAGTCCTAGGGGCACGAGGAGTCTCTTGGCATGATGAAATCCCAAAGGCACAAAGAGTGGGTTAGCAAGATGAAATCTTGAAGACACAAGGAATATCTTGGGATGATGAAGTCCAAGAGGCGGAAGGGGTCTCTTGGCAAAATAAAGTCCCGAGACATTAAGTGTTGGTGCATGGAGGATTAGATAATCGAATCTAATTTTGATGATTGACAAAAGTTCAAAGTTAAAGTTAATTATTATCTAACAAGTTTACCTAAGTGATCTTACACCAAGTGAAAGTCTTAGTTGAGACTAGACAAATAAGTCCTAGTGGACACTAGGCAGATGAGAAGTCTTAGATGTGACAAGGCAATGAAGTCTTGGTCTGTGGGACTGGGCAAAGTCTTAGCAAGTTGAGAACGTTGGGCGAAATCCTAGGGTCGAGAATACTAAGTAAAAGTCCTGGGGGTCACAGACACTAGGCAAAAAATCCTAAGGTCGAGAACACTAGGTCAAAGTCCTGAAGTCTCGGATCCTGAACAAAAGTTCAAACGGTCTAGAGAACAAGTTTGACAAAAGATAATCTCTCTTAAAAGGAGTAGGTGAGGACGCGTTTCTCGTAGAAGAAACAGTAGACGTCGGTCAATAATTAAGTTAGAAATAATTAAATTATTTCTATCCCGGGATAAAAAGAAAATATACGAACTTCAACTTAGAAATAATTAAGTTAGTTGATCAATCAACTTATAGATAATATAAGTAGATTGATCAAACCTTGAACCCCCAAACCGCAAACATACTCAGGTATTTATTTGGAGTATTTTGAGTGTGAGGTATTCATTCCTCTAATAAATATAAGAAGTAGCTCAAACCACAAACAAAGTGAGATATTTTGTTTAGGATAATCAAAACATGGAATATGTAGTTTATTGTAAATCACTTGGCAATTGATTGATGTAAGGAAGTGGACTGTGACCGTTAACTCAAGTAAAAATTAGAACGAACAAGATGATTTTGTTTGTTCCATAAGCAAGAGAGTCGACTATTTGGAATAATCGCAATTCACTAATGCTAGAATCAGAATGAATATAATATTTCTATTCAATCTAGATTTGAGAATACTCAATTGGATTAGTTGATTACTAAAGTGCTCTGATGTGCAATGAAAAATACGAAAAAGAGTCATCGATCTTTTTGCCCCAATTGGATAATCACTGCTACTGTGTAGCTGATTGACTAGATTCTATTGTATCCATCTCTTGTAATTTTCTTTTCTTCTCTCTTGTGTGGTTAACTTCCATCAATTATAAAAAAAAAATAATCAGAGATTATAAAAATATTTCTTCACCTTTAATTATTGGACAAAAAATAAGAATAAAAGTGTTTTTGAGGAGTGATCCATTTTAAAGATCAAGACTGCATAAAATTCAAATATCGTGATTTTCTTTTTAATTTTGTTTTATAGTTCTTATTTTTATTTCCGTTCGGTAGTCTTTCATTGTAGAATTAAAAATCTATAAACAAAGGTATTTAATTCCCTCTCTCCTTATCCTCTCCATTATCATCAACATCAAGTACACCTTAAATAAAGAGATAAAATAATATAATGTTGTTTCAGTGGATAAACATTAATAGTTTTGAGTAGAGATATGATTTTGAGGTGCAAAATTGGTTAATCCGTCTGTTTTTGAATGGTTTATCTAGGGGGTTGCATTTACTTATAGGGGTTGGACCAGACAAAAGGATAAGGACATATGAGTAAGTACTCATCATGCATACACATTATATATGTAATTTAATACATAAATATCTATAAATTAGATATGATAAGGGTACATTAAACTCATACAGTGTAACATAGACAATACTCAATAAAAAAAATTTAAATTATCAACCAAATCTAACTTTCAATAATAAAAAATTTAAATTTACTGATAAAATTTAACTTTGGTAAATAAAATTTTAAAATTATCAGAATTATCGGCCAAACATAATTTTAACCTTAAAAAAAATTAAAATTACTAGCCAAATATAACCTTAGCCATCTTAGCTAATAAGTTTAAAAAGATATATTTTCTAATATCAGCCCAAATATTTATAAAAATTTACTGACATAAAGTATTTATAAAAGTTTACTAATAAGCACATTACATAATTTTATTTTGAATTTTATTAAAATAGTAAGATATGGCAGACCATTTTAAAAAATTTAGATGTTTTTTTTTTTTATCAATGAGAACAGAACATATTCACTTCAAAGGAGGTATTGCTGTCAGCAAAAGAATAAGAATGTTCCCATTCATTTCAGACACACGCAATTCATGAAGCATCTCCTGGAGAATCTCTTTGTGTAGTTTTACAACTCACAGGACAACAAGATGCATCCAAAACCAGCACATGCAGCACACAAAAATGTGCCGACTACAAACACACAATTCCGCGGTGCGCATTAGCCCAACGAATGTCCTTCCATGTAAATCATGCTGCTCTTCAGCGCCAAAAAGATCATGGACACAGCAATACCTAAACTACGTGACTTGCTAAACACCAAAACTTAGATCATCGATCGATCCATGGCAGTGTCCAAAACAGAGAATTATATATGCAAAAACAGGGAGGAATTGGTTCAAGTTATTGACGAATGCCCCATTATTTGTTTCACCATTTATCAACGTTTAAGAAGGCGAAAGAGCATGGACAATGTAGAAGATTGCCAAGCAATCATGCACGTACCTGCCTAAAAGCTTACGACTTTGGACATTGATTCGTTTCATTGGTTTTTGAAGACATGGATCAAGAGGGAGAAAGCAGAGAAGCCCTGCTCCAAGTCGCCGTCCAGCCACAGTCGGCTCTCCATCGCGCTCCGCCGCCGGAACGTGAACATGGCGCAGCGGGAGGACTCGCAGAACCACCATCCGTGCACGTCCCACATCACGTCCACCGTCGAACCGTCGACGAAGATGGCTTGGTTCCCCCTGAAATTCCACCTCAATCTCCGCACGCTGACCACCTCCTTCTTGTCGACCTCTACATACAGCTCCGACTCCTTGGCGTTGAGCTCATCCCCTTTGCACCGGATCATAATCTCGTGCTCCTTCCCGCCGTCGACTAGCGCCGCTTTGGTGGAGTAGAGAGTTTCGCCGGGCACCTGCTCCCGCGGGCTCACCTGCTCTCGCCTGCTCACCATCGAAAACGCCGCGATCGGGTGCGTGGCCCCGAAATGCTCGATGAATCGCCCGCACATGTCGCCCAGCAGCAGCGCGAACTCAGAGTCGGCGACTATGGCGAGGTAGAAGGCCTTGCTCGGCTCGGGCCCCGACTCGTAGGCGGCGGCAGAGGTATCCCAGTGGAGGCTGATGGCGGTATCGCCAGCAGCGAAGGACCTCCTGCCCTTCTTTTTCCTCACCAAATAGGCGTGGGGTTTCGAGGGTGAAATTCCATACTGTACGGTGATGGAGAGGAAAGCGCCACCGACTTGGTTGGCGGACCAAACGACTTGGGTGAACAGCTCCTTGCCGGAGGAAAGGACGGTGCGGTAGAAGCAAGTGATGGCGTCCTGGACGGTGGGCTCCGCCATGGCCGACGCGCTCGTGTTCACCGAGCACGTGGCCTCTGCGACCATCGCCGCTTGGTTCGCGAGGCAGCCAACAAAATCCCTCATCGAGAGGAAGACGAAGAGCTCCACTCTGTTAAACTTGTTTCACTGGCAGCGCTCGAGATCGGTTTAAAGGCGCAGCAGCAAAAGTCCAAAAAAGGAGCACAATCCAATTTTGTTCGAAGAAGAAAAAAAAAGAAACTACGAATTTGTTTCCCTTTCTCTGCTCACATTCCAATCTCGAAGAGATCTCGATATACCAAACCGTACCATTTAGGGTGCGTTATAGCAGGAAAGATAATAAATTAGGATATTATGGCCTTAAAAAATTCCTCCCATCACTTGTTAACTATTAGAAATTGACGGTAAAGAATGTCATAATTTGAAAATGTACTGTGAAGAATGAATGAACATACCCTTTGCTCCAATAGGACAATATGGCCTTAAATTGCAGACTCGCTCATAACAATCTTGTGAGTTTCATGAATAATTACTGCGGAATTAAAAGGCCAAACATAATGTATCATAAACCGACCAAAATTTAATCAATACATGGTTGGCAGTAGCAGCGAGTTGAGATTCCTTGTTCATGTGACATGTTTTTCGGTTATAATATGGTCCTGTCTATGACCTCGGTTATTATATCCAGTCCAGTTGCAGAATTCTCATACGAATTTCTTTAAGGGAAAAAAAAAATGGTGGTTGGTGCACAAAACGCCATGGCAATGGGACGCTATCAGTTATTTTAAATATTGATGTAATCATCAGCTGTAGCATTCGAGAACAGGGATTTGGTTGGCTGACAAAACAATCTAACTGCTGCTACTGGGTGGAGACTGGAAAAGTTAATATCTTTAATAATCAAAGGTTGGGAGTTTCAAAGATGGGTGATGGGTGATGGGTTTTAAATTGTGAACATAATGAAGACACTAACTAGATCAGTTAGTTTTGGGATCAATCAATTCGAATCCACCTGTCGGATCTGATTCTGAAACAATGATAAGGAGACAGAAATCAGTTTTATTGGGGTTCCTGTCTGCGCTCGATTTAATAAACCATTGATGGTTTTGCAAATCAAAATAACAAAATTCAGAGTAAGCGAAACCTTCTTAGCTTTTTCCTGCAAGTGGTCGGGGTTGTTGTCATTGACTTATAATAAACAAGAGCCGAGTGGTTGAGGGAATAGCAGTCGCAGAGTTGTAGTTGGAATTCGTATGAGAATTCTTATGACAGCAGAGCCGAGTGGTTAGTGGTTCGTGGTGGAGCTACTGGATTTACCCAGTCAAAGAATGTGTTTCAATTTGAAAACTACATACATCTTGACACCTTAGGCATGATTGTCGAAAAAAACAACACAATAATAAGCAAATAATGCATTTTTTGTTTTAGAGCCATAGATTTTTATTTTAATTTTGACACTAAAAACACTTTTATATTATTACTTGAAAGAATAACATAATAGTGAACAAACAATGCATTCCCACAATCAATTCAAGTTTTAGTACTCGTACCTAGGGAAATCCCCTTTCCACACACGCACGCACACCCATGCTAGTAAACCTAAGGTATAAGTTGAACTCCAAACTTTAATCTTGTTATTATTTTTGTGAGGACTTGACAACTTCAACACACTAGTAGAGGATGAATATGCTTCAATTTTAGAACCATAGATAGGCACCTTTTAATTTTGACACATAAACACCTTTTACATTATAATTTAAAAGGATAACTGTGAAGACCCGATTTTGGATATAATGATGGATATTAATTGACATACCTTTAAAGGTTAATTTAGGTTCAATCCTATAAATCTTAATACCATAAAAAATTGAACCCAAGCTTATGATTACTTTGTGTCCTGTGTCAGTTTTGATCTTAGGATTTTCGAATGTTAAGTCTAGTTATTCATATGTTTCTTCTATGCTATTCATCATGATAATTTAATGAGTCACATGTGGAGCTCTTATCTGTCTGTGATTTCATAGTGGTATACAACTTTTATCACGTTGGTGTTGGGGTTGCAAGGTTGCAAACATAGTCCCATATTGGAAACACATGGGAAAGATCATGGGTTTATAAGAGAAAAGATATCTCCATTGGCATGAGGCCTTTTGGGGAGAGCCCAAGAGCAAAGGCATGAGGGTCTAGGCCCAAAGTGGACAATATCATGCTATTGTGGAGATATTTAAATTCTTTTCGATCCTACAATTGGTATCAGAGCCCGGACTGCCAGAAGGTTTAACCGCCGACTGTGCACAAGAGCTATGGTCTGATTGAGCCATGTGAGTACAATATTGACATCGAACAAAGAAAGTGGGGGCTCCTATGTTCAGATCAAGAGGACCAGACACCGGAAGTCCTAGTTGCGACTAGGCAAGGAAGTCCTAGTAGGTCGGGTGGACCGAGGGGCAGGAAGGCCTGGTGGGTCGAGGATCGGACGTGGGAAGTCTATGGTCCTTTGTTTGAGGGGGGGGGATTGTTGGGATTGTAAGGTTGCAAAAATAGTCCCATATTAGAAACACATGGGAAAGATCATGGGTTTATAAGAGAAAAGATATCTCTATTGGCATGATGCCTTTTGGGGAGAGCCCAAGAGCAAAGCCATGAGGGTCTAGGCCCAAAGTGGACAATATCATGCTATTGTGGAGATATTTAAATTCTTTTCGATCCTACAGTTGGGTGGCTAAAAACTGTTGCTAGACAGTTACCTTAGTCTGTGTATGAATTTACACTGCCTTCGTGTATAAAACCTAAAGGGTCGCACGCATAGCACGTAGAAATAAACAATGACATTGGAAGCTAGTCGAGATTAAGATCAAATATGGATTTATTTGATACAAAGAGAGAGAATTTGAATAGGCATGATCATGATGATTAATGGAGAATTCGAAAGGTCATCATAATGTTAATTAATGGAGAAGTTGAAAAGTCATCATAATGAAGGTCATAAATGAAGAATTTATGGAGCCTATAACCCTTCATCTTTTTAATTAATGAAAATCATAAATGATGAATTAATTGAGACCTTAACCCTTCGTATTCCTTGGAGGCTATAAGTAGTCATCTCGGAAAGATTCAAAGGTGAATTCTTTCTCTCCGAGTCTCCCTCGTCAGGTTCTTCTTCACTTTCTTTTACTGGAAGAGATCGATAGTGCTTCCAAGACTTTGTCGATCCAAGAGACTAGCACCTAACGAATCGTAGTCTCGTAAAGTTTTTGTCCAAAGCCAAAGAAGTTGCTGACTTTGTAAGTGGACTTTTCATTTCGAGTATAGCTACAGAATATGTTTATATTTCATTATTTTATATTACAAGTTCATTTCTTTTTGTTCCAAGATGCACTGTTATGACTCAAGTTAGATATGGTAAAGGAAATTTCCAAAAATATGATAAGATATGACAAGTTATGGCCCCGATGCGGTGGGTAATAATAACCGATATATGACCCTGATGCGGCGGGTAATAATAACCGATATATGGTCCTGATGCGGTGGGTAATAATAACCGATATATGACCTCACCCCTTAGAGGAATTACATATAGAGCACTGATCAGTATAAGGGAATTTCCGAAAACATGATAAAATATGACAAGTTATGGCCCTGATGCGGTGGGTAATAATAACCGATATATGGCCTCACCCCTTAGAGGAATTACATATAGGGGACTAATCAGTAATACCATGGAAAACAAGATGATTAACAGTGCTATGTTTTTGACTAAGTTATGTTTCTGTCATGAATTCTGAATGTTTTGCTAGAAGTATATGTTTTCGTTTAAGTTATGTTTTTGTCATGAATTCTGAATGTTTTGCTAAAAGTATATGTTTTCGTTTAAGTTGTGTTTTTGTCATATTTCATGAAATATGTTTTTGTCATGCATTTTGAATGTTTTGCTATATTTTGTATTCTGTCATGCTATGTTGATCGATCCCACTTACTGAGTGTTTCCCCAAGCACTCACCTCCCTTACTCCCATCCCCAGATAAAGACGAGGAACAAGTTGAGAAGGAGGAGCAGGAGATGTTTTGGGGCTGGTAATGAAGTTGTGTCCAAGTGATTCGTCCTTTTAGTTCATGTTATCCTTATTTGTATGCTTTCACTTTTGGATTGTAAAGATAATATTTTCATTATATTATTATTTGTTTGGTATGCACTTTATGAGGCTTGTTGTTTTTGAGTATTTATATTCGCGAGCAACGCCGGTGTCATGTGCCTTGGTCACGACGCGTGACATTGAAGTGGTATCAGAGCCAGGTTCTAATCTAGTTGGGATGTTTTGTACGCAAATCTGATGAAGTTGGAATTTTGATAAATGGCTAGTGCCCCTCTGAAACGACCTACCTAGCAAAAATCACGATCCCATCATCGTGATGCATGCCATTTTTCTACCAAATTCCATCATTTAGACTTCCGAAATCACGTTTTTGCCATTTTGGGAAGGTTTCTGATTGCCTTTACCTTCTCATAGGAATGTCTAAATCTGATCATCATTACTTAAGCAGTTATCTTTGAACTATCATGAACCATCACTCATCCAATTTTAGAAAATGGCTGACAGACCCATCCCAAACAACCATAACCCCAACTACGCCAACCCAAAACAACAATGAAGATGCAAACCCTCCCCCAGGAATTAGCCTCAGCCGAGAAGAATTAATGGTCATCGCTACCATCGTAGCAACCACCCTGTAAGGGTTAGCGACCCCAAGTGAACAAAGGTTAAAACGACCGAACCTATCGAGTGGCCCGTCTAAAGGACCCCCTTTCACTTTGCCCTCTCAAGGCATTAAGCCATGTCCTACTTATAACTTCAGATATTTTGGAGAATGTCATAGGATCTCCGGTGCATGCTTCAACTGTGGGAAGATGGGGAACCAAATTATGGATTGTTCTAAACACAAGAAATAAGGGGCAGTGTCAAATTCTATTGCGGTCAAGAATAAATCAAAGGAGAATAAGCCCAATGCTCAGGTGTTCGTTATGACTCAAGAAGAGGTGGAAGGCGTAAGCGATATGGTGGTAGGTACCATTCTAATCAACAAAATGAATGCCTATGTATTATTTGATTGTGGCGCCACTCATTTTTTATATATTTAAAAGATTCACTATGAGTTAGGACTCAGAGCTGAAATACTTAGTGAACCATATAGAGTAGCTATGCCCGTTAATAAGGCCATTGAAACTCATAAGTTGCATCGAAGTTGTTAGTGTTGGTTAGTCCTACGAAAACATACCGGTTCCACTGTACAAAATTTTTTGTACAAGTGTCGAACCTTTCCTTAAATAACCTATTGTGTTCTTTAGAAGTTAAATTAGGAATCGCAGATGGAACTTAACATCATTGATTCCAAATTTAACTTATCTGTTCTTAATGATTTAGATTTGAATCGCAAGCGGAACTTAACACTATTGATTTAAATCTACCTAAGTTATTAATTCCATTAAATATTAATTTCCAAAATTGGCTTCCAGGACTACATGGCGAGGCACATGACCTTCTTGGATATGGGAGCAACTACCACCGCCTAGTCAAAGCCTTTTAAGGAAAACTAATATTTAATTTCCTTAAATAACTCTAGGTTAACCAAAAAGAACAATCGAATCACAAATTCGAAAAAGAAGAAAACACAAACTTGAAAAATAAATTCAATAAACTAGATCTAATTGCCTCTTGTATTTAGAATTCATACAAAGAAAAATAACTAGTATGATGCGGAAGAAAAATACTAGTTATACCTTCTCTTTGTAAGCTAATGATCTCAAGATCTTTTGCCGTATTCCTCGCCTCGCCTTGGACGTCGTGTGGGCGACGATCCTCCAAGATGAACACCACCCAAAAGCTTCCTCCTCTTCTTCTAAAATCCGGCCATCACCACCACCAAGGAGAAGAGAGCAAAAGGGAAAAGAGAAGGGAGAGAGGGGCCGACCACCAAGAGATCACCAAGCAAAAGAATAAGAGTTGTGTCTCATGAAACCCCCTCACCCCTTCTTTTATATTACTTGCCCAAGGCAAATAAGGAAAAACTTTTTACAAAAAATAAAATCATCCAAGAGTTTTTCCTTTTTCCTTTTAATTTTTCCTTTTCTTTCCTCTTGATTGAATCAATCACCAATTTTGAATTTGTGATGATTTTATTATTTTTAATATAGTCAGCCACTTGCTTGGGCACCAAGCAAGGTGGCCGGCCACTTCATCAAGGGGAAAAAGGAAATATATTTTTTATACAATTTTACAAGAAAAACTCTTATAAAATTTTACAAGCTCTCTTTCCTAAAGTAGGAGTTAAAAAAGGAAAGTTCTAAAAATTAAAACCTTGTTTTAAAATTTAAAACTTCTCTTATAAAATTTCCTTTTTTAACATGTTGATAGAAAATTTTAATTTTAAAACTTATCTTCCTTTTATTTCTTAAACCATAAGGATGGTTAAAAAGGGAAAGTTTTAAAACTTTTAAAACTCTCTATTAAAACATGTGACCAAATTCAAATAAGGAAAGTTTTTAAAATTAAAATATCTCTTTTAAAACTTATAGTTTTCTACAAAGAGAAAATTTTAAAAATTCAAAAACAACCCTCCTTGTTTGAATATTGTGGCCGACCCCTTCATGCTTGGTCACCAAGCAAAGGGCCGACCCCTATAGAAGAGGATGTGGTCGGGCCTTGCTTGGTCACCAAGCATTGGACCGGCCCACTTCTTGGACACCAAGAAGAGCCTTACATTTGGATGGACTTAAGGCTATAATGAGACTACGACAGAGACCTAGAGAAGAAATTGGTTTTGGCCTTCCGATGAGCTTGAGTGTCCCGTGTTCGCCCCGAACACACAACTCAAGTTCATCGATAATAACTCATTCCACTAGAGATTTATTATCGAACTACGGTACCAATCCCCAATTACATTATGGGCTTCTTCTTATCATGAGTGTGTTAGTCTCCCTGTGTTTAAGATTACGAATGCCCACTAATTAAGTAAGTTACTGACAACTCACTTAATTAATATCTAGCTCCAAGAGTAGTACTACTCAACTTCATTGTCATGTCGGACTAAGTCCACCTGCAGGATTTAATATGGCAATCCTTATGAGCTCCTCTTGGGGACATTCTCAACCTAGATAACTAGGACACAGATTCCTTCTATAATCAACAGTACACACTATAAGTAATATCATTTCCCAACTTATCGGGCATATTGATTTATCGAGCTAAACCTCACCCTTTGATAAGTTAAAGAAATAAACATTAAATATATGTTCTTATTATTATATTAGGATTAAGAGCACACACTTCCATAATAACTAAGGTCTAGTTCTTTTACTAAGTCAGTAAAAAAAGAACTTACCTAAATGGTCCTACTCAATACACTTAAAGTGTATCAATGTAATTTATTAGTCAAGGTAAACTAATACTTAATTACACTATGACTATTCTGATGGTTTGTTCCTTTCCATCTTAGTCGTGAGCAACTGTTTATAATTTATAGAGAACTGACAACATGATCTTCTGAGTGTGACACCACACTCCATGTTATCTACTATATAAATTAATTGAACAATTATATTTAACAAATAATTGCTCATATTGACCAATGTGATTCTTTTATTTCAAAAATTAATGTTTACAAAAGCTAGGCTTTTAGTATACACTTCAACAATCTCCCACTTATACTAAAAGACTAAGCTGCCATATCTGTTGCCATACATTTGATTCTCATCCCCTCCACATGCCGATCAAAAGCTTTTGCCGGAAGGGCCTTAGTGAAAGGATCTGCCAGGTTATCTACTGATGCAATCTTGGTGACGACAACTTCTCCTCGCTTGACAATGTCTCGTATCAGGTGGTACTTGCGCTCTATATGTTTACTTGCTTTATGGGATCGTGGTTCCTTCGAGTTTGCAACTGCACCGCTATTATCACAATAAATTGTGATGATCTTGGGCAAACCAGGAATCACATCTAAATCCATTAGAAAGTTCCTGAGCCATACAACTTCTTTGGCTGCCTCAGAGGCTACCACATACTCAGCTTCCATGGTTGAGTCTGAGACGTATTTCTACTTAACACTCCTCCATGCAATTGCTCCACCTCCTAGAGTAAACACATAGCCTGACGTAGACTTACTGTTGTCCCTATCTGATTGGAAGTCCGAATCCGTGTAACCCACAGGGAGCAAATCATCTGCCTGGTAAACTAGCATATAGTCTCTAGTCCTTTTTAAGTACTTTAATATATGCTTTACTGCAGTCCAATGTCCTTGTCTAGGGTTACTCTGATATCTGCTAACCATGCCCACAGCAAAACAGATATCAAGTCTCGTACACAGCATTGCATACATAAGGCTTCCTATAGCCGAGGCATAAGGAACTGCCTTCATGTCCTCTATCTCCTTTGATGTCTTCGGAGACATCTCTTTAGATAAACCTACTCCATGCCTAAAAGGTAAGAAACCTTTCTTGGAGTTTTGCATGCTAAAACGAGCAAGGATTGTATCTATATATAAAGCTTGGGATAGACACAACATTCTTTTCTTGCGATCCCTTATAACTTTGATCCCAAGAATGTGTGCACATTCTCCTAAGTCCTTCATATCAAATTATTTGGACAACCATACCCTTACGTCCGATAATACCTTGACATTGTTGCCAATTAACAAAATATCATCTACGTATAGTACAAGAAATACCACCACGTTTCCGTTACACTTCTTGTATACACAAGACTCATCCGGACACTGAATAAATCCATACGACTGGATTACTTCATTAAACCGGATGTTCCAAGACCTTGAAGCTTGCTTCAGTCCATAAATGGACCGATTGAGCTTGCACACTAGATGCTCTTTGCCTTTTTCAATGAACCCTTCTGGTTGCTTCATATGAATGTTCTCTTCAAGACTTCCATTAAGGAAAGATGTCTTGACATCCATTTGTCAAATCTCATAATCCATATGAGCAGCAATGGATAAGAGTATCCGGATAGACTTAAGCATGGCTACTGGTGAAAAGGTCTCCTCATAATCGATTCCCTCTTTCTGAGTGTACCCTTTCGCAACAAGCCTTGCTTTGAAAGTTTCTACCTTCCCATCTGTCCCTCTTTTCCTTTGGTAGATCCACTTGCATCCAATGGCTTTTACACCATCAGGTGGTTCTACAAGCTCCCAGACCTTATTAGAATACATAGATTCTATTTCGAAATTCATTGTCTTTTGCCAAGATACTGCATCTATATCTTGGAGTGCTTCATCATATGTCCGGAGATCAGGTTCATGTTTACCCGGGATCAAGTCCAAAGACTCTCCCAAAAACATGAATCTCTCAGGCTGCCTTACAACCCTCCCACTACGAGGAGGCACCGTCTGTGGTTGTGTATCATGTGTGACACGTGTTGCAGTCTCTTGTGGTACTTCATCTTGTACTGTTGGTACTGAAGTAGACATGTCCTCTCTAAGTTCTTCTAGAACAATTTTGCTACTGGGCTTGTGATCCATTATATAGTCTTCTTCTAAAAACTGGGCATTGGTGCTAACAATGACCTTCTGGTCTTTAGGACTATAAAATAAACCACCTTTCGTTCCTTTGGGATAACCTACAAACACATGAACTTCTGTACGAGATTCTAACTTATCAGCGTCTGGTTTCAGCACATGTGCTGGACTATCCCAAATCTGAATATGTCTTAGACTAGGCTTTCACCCATTCCACAATTCTATGAGAGTAGAAGATACTGATTTAGAAGGTACTAAGTTCAGAATGTGCGCTGCCATTTCCAGAGTGTATCCCCAAAACGAATTTGGTAATTCTGAATAACTCATCATCGATCTAACCATCTCCATAAGAGTCCTATTCCTTTGTTCTGCCATACCATTCTGTTGGGGTGTACCAGGTGCGGACAATTGGGATTGAATCCCGGCCTCTGGTAAGTAATTCCTAAACTCTCCTAAGATGTATTCGCCACCACGATCAGACCGTAGTGTCTTGATACTTTTACCTAGACGTTTCTCCACATCAGCCTTGTACTCTTTGAACTTATCAAAGCACTCAGACTTACGGCGCATCAGGTAAATGTACCCATATCTTGAATAATCGTCTATAAAAGAGACAAAATATTCAAAACCAACTCTAGCCTGAATAGACATAGGACCACACAAATCAGAATGAACCAATTCTAACGCTTCTTTGGCTCTATACCCCTTGGCCTTAAAAGGTCTCTTGGTCATTTTACCTTCCAAGTAGGATTCACATGTTGGAAAGTTTTCCAACTCTAATGGACCTAAGAGTCCATCGGCTACAAGTCTTTGAATCCTACTTAAGTTAATATGACCAAGCCTTAGATGCCAAAGATGCGTTTGTTTCATTTCTGAAGGTTCTTTTCTCTTATTAGAGTTAGAAGATGTGTTATTAATTTCCATATTTTACTTTGTGGGAGAAATTAGATTTAAAGTACATAAATTTCCAACCAATGCACCGGAACAGATAATCACTTTATTTCTCTTTATAACCACATTGTTACTAAAGGAAACTAAATATCCATCTAAATACAGTTTAGAAACTGAAATTAAATTCTTTCTAAAACTGGATACATAAAGTTAATTTCTTGAAACCAATTTCCTATTCCTATCAAATAATAAGTAGATGTCTCCCATTGCAACAGCCGCCACCTTAGTGGCATTGCCCATGTAGACAATTATCTCTCCATCAAATAGTCACCGGGTTTCCTGGAACCCCTGCAAAGAATTGCAGACATGATCAGTGGCTCCCGTATCTACACACCAGGTGCTGGTAGATAACATCGCTAAACATGTTTCAACTACTAGAGCATGACATATACCTTTATTATTCCGATTCCTACGAGGACAGTCTGCCTTTCAATGCCCTGTCTGCTTGCAGATGAAGCACTTGCCCTTTGGCTTCTTCATTCCAACTTTTTGTCCCTGAGGTTTATTCACTCTCTTTGCTGAAAAGACCTATTTCTTCTTCTTCTTGCCTTTCGACTTAGAAGTAGAACCATTTTCAGTATAGTGAATCTGAGAACTGTGATGAAATATTTCTTCTGCTGCCTGTAGTTCTGTCAGAAGTTCCGCCAATGTATACTCTCTTTTGTTCATGTTATAGTTCAGGCGGAACTGCTCAAAACTTCTAGGTAGCGTTTGGAGAATTATATCGACCTGGGTTTCCCCATCGATTTCTCCTCCAAGGACTTGTATTTCATTTAGATAAGCCATCATTTTGAGGATATGATCCCTTACGGGTGTCCCCTCAGACATGGTGGCTGTCATTAGCTTTCTCATTGCCTCTTGCCTTACAGTCCGACTCTGGTGCCCAAAGAGTTCTTTGAGATTGTTCATTATATCATAAGCTGTTAGTGAATCTTGATGCTGATGTTGCAATACATTTGACATTGACGCCAAAATGTAACATCGCACCATCTCATCAGCTTTTACCAATTTCTTATGATACTCAATCTCCTCTGGGGTAGAGTCACCGTCAGGTGCATCAGGGCAAGCCTCAGTCAGTACAAACTTATAGCTTTCAGCAGTAAGGACAATGTCCAGGTTTCTTTTCCAATCTATGTAGTTGGGTCCAGTAAGTTTGTTCTCTTTCAATATAATGGCCAGTGGGTTGAAAGTCATCCTAAGAATCACAAAAATAACTTTGGTCAGGACTCTAAATTTAGAATAATATTGATTTCTCAAACAATACTATTTTAAATTAACCAACACCTCAAAACACCGTGAATTTTGTGTGCCACGATAGTGTGGACGTATACAAATTCATCATTTGTAAAAGGAGGGTGTAACCCATTAATTTTATTATCTTGTCAACCTAACTTTTTGACAAATAAAATTAATAGTTGATTTTCTTCGGTCACACAAATAATAGCAGTGACTACGATGGGGAGGACACTATTAGACGTGCCTAAGTGTATACTATTACTTGACACTAAGTCCATTAATAAGATTGTGTCCCTTCCAATGGGGAAGATCACATGCTCTTAATTAATTTCCTATAGTCATCCAAAATGGAAGTTTGATCTAGTGATCCGCAAACAAACTCATCCGATATGGAGGAAGACACTCAGAGCCAACACGCAAGTTTGTTTGCAGCACTTACAAACTAGTAATGAAGACCGTGGAATTTACTAAAATAAATCTCTCTCCCACTTAGTTATTTAAAGTGAGGAATTTTAAACTATCTTAGCATTCATCAAATGCATACACACACATCACAGTAAATAAAAGTAATAAATATGGAAATTATTTTCCAACTATTATGACCTTTTCCTGTTACTGTCTTCCATGTGCACCAACTCTAGCTGCTGCCATCTTTAGCCACCGCCATGGGGTCAAGTCGTCGCATCCATCTTGCCTCTTATTCCCCTGAGCCTCTGGTGCTCCATAAGTACCATGTCTCACAAGAATCCGATCCGCGACAAAAATAGAATTTTACATATACCGATCCTATATTCCACGAGGGAATGTACATGTAATCTAGATCGAAAATAAAATTCTAAAATCCTAGGGCTAATACAGCTCCTGCTGTATTAGTTACATACAATCATGCACACACAAAATATTGCCCTTGACATGTCCAAGGGTCCAATCACACACAACATCAATAAGCCCTAATAGTTGGAGTCTGCAACCAAAGAGTTAGCACATCCTACTATTATCCTGCCTAAATTATGTATGACATGTGTGTTGGTTGCTACTCGGAAAACCTATAGGTTCCACTGTACAAAAATTTTGTACAAAGGTCTGAACCTTTTCCTAGCTACCATGTGTTCTTTTAAATTAAATTTTGGATCGCCTGCGAAACTTAACACGTTTGATCCAAAACTTAATCTATTTGTTCTTTTAGGTTTTGACTTGGATCTCCTGCGGAACTTTACACGTTCGACCCAAGTCTCCTTAAGTTATTAATTCCATTAAATATTAATTTCCATAATTGGTTCCCAGTACTGACGTGGCGATGCACATGGCCTTCCTGGATATGGGAGCAACCACCACCGACTAGACAAAACCTTTTATAGAAAGCTAATATTTAATTTCCTAAAATAACTTTAGGTTAACTAAAGAGAACAATCAAATCACAAGGAAAAGAAAAAACAAAAGAACACAGCATCAAAAAAACATATTCGAAATTCTAGAACGTAAGCCTCTTGTATTTGGTATTATTTCCATAAATAACTAGCATGATGCGGAAATAAAAATTACTAGTTATACCTTGTAGAAAAACCTCTTGATCTTCTACCGTATTCCTCTTCTAACCTCGGACGTTGTGTGGGCAACGATCTACCGAGATGAGAAACCACCAACCACCTTCTTCTCCTCCAAGCAAGGTTCGGCCACAAAGGAAAACTTCACCAAGGAGAAAAACCAAAATACTAACCAAGCTCCAAGAGATGCTAGCTTTCTCTCCTTCTTCTTCTTCTTCTCCAAGTAGTATCCAACCACCACAAGAGCTCCAAGGGGGAGAGAGAGGTTCGGCCACCACAAGAGGAAGAGAGGGAGAGGATGGCCGGCCACACCAAGGAACAAAAGAGGGAGAGAAATAATAGATGTTGTTTTCTCATGAAGGCACCCTCACCCCTTCTTTTATATTCCTTGGCCTAGGCAAATTAGGAAATTTAATTGCAATAAAATTTCCTCAATTTCCTTGACATGATTTAATTGAGAAAAATAAAATAAAATTTTCCAATTAAATCTACATTGGCCGGCCACATCATTGGAGAACAAATTGGACAAGTTTCAATCAACAATTAAAACTTCCTAATTTGTTTCCGAAAATTTTAAAATTAAAATTTCTCTTTAAAAATCTCTACATGGTTAATAAAAGAAATTTCTATAATTTTAATTTTACAACATGTGAATAATTTTTAAAGAGAAAATAAAATATCTCACCAATCTACAAATAAGGAAAGAGATCTAATCTCTTTCTTTAATCTTTTGTAAATTTTACAAGAGAGATAATTTAATTTAAATTCTCTTTAATAAATTATTTCTTCCACATAATAAAAATTAAAATTAAAATTCTTTTTAATTTATTTTGGCCGGCCCTACTAGCTTGGGTTCAAGCTAGGGCCGGCCACCCAATCTTATACCTAGGCCGGCCCTAGCTTGTTCCCAAGCTAGCTTGGCCGGCCCCTATTGGGTGGGTATAGAAGGTGGGTATAGAACTCTATAAATAAGAGGCTACGATAGGGACCGAGAGGAGGAATTGGTTTTGGTCTCCCGATAAAATTAAGCATCCCGTGTTCGCCCCTGAACACACAACTTATTTTCATCAATGATAATTCATTCCACTAGAGAACTATCATTGAACTACCACACCAATCCCAAATTACAGTTTTGGGCTCCTTCTTATTATAAGTGTGTTAGTCTCCCTGTGTTTAAGATATCGAATGTCCACTAATTAAGTGAGTTACTGACAACTCATTTAATTAATATCTTAGTCCAAGAGTAGTACCACTCAACCTTATCGTCATGTCGGACTAAGTCCACCTGCAGGGTTTAACATGACAATCCTTATGAGCTCCTCTTGGGGACATTATCAACCTAGTATCTCTAGGACACAGTTTCCTTCTATAATCAACAACACACACTATAAGTGATACCATTTCCCAACTTATCGGGCTTATTGATTCATCGAACTAAATCTCACCCATTGATAAATTAAAGAAATAAATATCAAATATATGTGCTTGTTATTATATTAGGATTAAGAGCACACACTTCCATAATAACCGAGGTATTTGTTTCTTTATAAAATCAGTATAAAAGAAACGACCTCAAATGGTCCTACTCAATACACTCTAAGTGTACTAGTGTAATTATACAGTCAAGATAAACTGATACCTAATTACACTACGACCTTCTAATGGTTTGTTCCTTTCCATTTTGGTCGTGAGCTACTGTTTATAATTTATAAGGTACTGATAACATTATCTTCTGCATATGACACCACATGCTATGTTATCTACAATATAAATTAATTGAACAACTACAAACAAATGTAGATAATTTGACCAAATGTGATTCTTTATTCAAGACAAATGTTTACAAAAGCTTAGGCTTTCAGTATACACTCCAACACTCCTGTCACTTATAGCATGCATTGGCATATGCTTCACACACGATTCACGCTCATAGGTCGGTTGTCAGAAGGCTTAATGAGGCATGCTCTGCATTATCGCCTCAGAGCGATGACAACTTTCTAGATATCTCGTATCAGGTGGTACTTGCGCTCTATATGTTTACTTGCCTTATGAGCTCGTGGTTCCTTCGAGTTTGCAACTGCACCGCTATTATCACAATAAATTGTGATAATTTTGGGCAAACCAGGAATCACATCTAAGTCTATTAGAAAGTTCCTGAGCCATACTGCTTCTTTAGCTGCCTCAGAGGCTGCTACATACTCAGCTTCCATGGTTGAGTCCGATACGCATTTCTGCTTAACACTCCTCCATGAAATGGCTCCACCTCCTAAAGTAAACACATAGCCTGATGTAGACTTACTATTGTCCCTATCTGATTGGAAATCTGAATCCGTGTAACCCACAGGGATCAAATCGTCTGCTTGGTAAATTAGCATATAATCTCTAGTCCTTCTCAGGTACTTTAATATATGCTTTACTGCAGTCCAATGTCCTTGTCCAGGGTTACTCTGATATCTGCTGACCATGCCCACGGCAAAACAAATATCAGGTCTCGTACATAGCATTGCATACATAAGGCTTCCTACAGCCGAAGCATAAGGAACTGCTTTCATGTCTTCTATCTCCTTTGATGTCTTTGGAGACATCTCTTTAGATAGAGCTATTCCATGCCTAAAAGGTAAGAAACCTTTCTTGGAATCCTGCATACTAAAACGAGCAAGGATTGTATCTATATATGAAGCTTGGGACAGACACAACATTCTTTTCTTGCGATCCCTTATCACTTTGATCCCAAGAATGTGTGCACACTCTCCTAAGTCCTTCATATCAAATTGTTTGGACAACCATACCCTTACGTCCGATAATACCTTGACATTGTTGCCAATTAACAAAATATCATCTACGATAGTAAAAGAAATACCACCACGTTTCGTTACACTTCTTGTATACACAAGACTCATCGGACATTGAATAAATCCATACATTGGATTACTTCATTAAACCGGATGTTCCAAGACCTTGAAGCTTGCTTGATCCATAAATGGACCGATTGAGCTTGCACACTAGATGCTCTTTGCCTTTTCAATGAACCCTCCGGTTGCTTCATATGAATGTTCTCTTCAAGACTTCCATTAAGGAAAGCATCTTGACATCCATTTGCCAAATCTCATAATCCATATGAGCGAGAATGGATAAGAGTATCCGGATAGACTTAAGCATGGCTACGGTGAAAAGGTCTCCTCATAATCGATTCCCTCTTATGAGTGTACCCTTTCGCAACAAGCCTAGCTTTGAAGGTCTCTACCTTCCCTCATCCCTCTTTTCCTTTTGTAGATCCACTTGCATCCAACGGCTTTTACACCATCGGTGGTTCTACAAGCTCCCGACTTTATTAGAGTACATAGACTCTATTTCGAAATTCATTGCCTTTTGCCAAGATCTTGCATCTATATCTTGGAGTGCTTCGTCGTATGTTCGTAGATCAGGATGTTTACCCGGGATCAAGTCCAAGACTCTCCCAAAACATGAATCTTTCAGTTTGCTACAACCCTCCCACTCGACGAGGCACAGTCCGTGGTTGTGTATCATGTGTGACATGTGTTGCGTCTCTTGTGGTACTTCATCTTGTAATCTTGGTATCGAGGTAGACATGTCCTCTCTAAGTTCTTCTAAAACAACTTTGTTATCGGGCTTGTGATCCATTATATAGTCTTCTTCTAAAAGCTGGCATTGGTGCTAACAATGACCTTCGGTCTTTAGGACTATAAAATAAATCACCTTTCGTTCCTTTGGGATATCCTACAAACACGCGAACTTCATACGAGATTCTAACTTATCAAGATCTGGTTTCAGCACATGTGCTGGACTACCCCAAATCCGAATATGTTTTAGACTGGGCTTTGCCCATTCCACAATTCTATGGGAGTAGAAACTGATTTAGAAGGTACTAAGTTCAGAACGTATCTTGCTGTTCCAGAGCATATCCCCAAAAGAATTTGGTAATCTGAATAACTCATCATTGATCTAACCATCTCCATAAGAGTCCTATTCCTTCGTTCTGCTACACCATTCTTTGGGGTGTTCCAGGTGCGACAATTGGGATTGAATCCCGACCTCGATAAGTAATTCCTAAACTCTCCTAAGAGGTATTCGCCACCACGATCGTGGTAGTGTCTTGATACTTTACCTAGTCGTTTCTCCACATCGACCTTGTATTCTTTGAACTTATCAAAGCACTCGGACTTGCGCATTAGGTAAATGTATCCATATCTTGAATAATCGTCATGAAAGAGACAAAATATTCAAAACCTCCTCTTGCTCGGATAGACATAGGACCACACAAATCAGAGTGAACCAATTCTAACACTTCTTTGGCTCTATACCCCTTGGCCTTGAACGGCCTCTTGGTCATTTTACCTTCCAAGCAAGATTCACAAGTTGGAAAATTTTCCAACTCAAATGAACTCAAAAGTCCATCGGCTATAAGCCTCTGAATCCTACTTAAGTTAATATGACCAAGCCTTAGATGCCAAAGATATGCTTGGTTCATCTCCGAAGGTTCTTTTCTCTTATTAGAGTTAGAAGATGAGTTATAAATTTCCATGTTTTGCTTTGTGGAAGAAATTGGATTTAAAGTATACAAATTGCCAACTAATGCACCAGAACAGATAATCACTTTATTTCTTTTAATAACTACATCGTTACTGAAAGAAACTGAATATCCATCTAAAAATAGTTTAGAAACTGAAATTAAATTCTTTCTAAAACTGGGTACATAAAGACAATTTCTTAAAATCAAATTTCTATTTCTACTAAAAGATAAGTAGACGTCTCCCACTGCAACAGCTGCCACCTTAGTAGCATTGCCCATGTAGACGGTAATTTCTCCTTCAGATAGTCGTCGGGTTTCCTGGAACCCCTTTGTTTTGGTTCCTACGAGGACAGTCCGCCTTCCAATGTCCTACCTGCTTACAGATGAAGCACTTGCCCTTCGGCTTTTTCATTCCAGCTTTAAATCCCGTACTCTGAGATTTATTCACTTTCTTTGCTGAACCAGCTTGTTTCTTCTTCTTCTTTCCTTTCGGTTTAGAAGTAGAACCATTTTCAGCATAGTGAATTTGAGCATTGTGACGAAATAATCCTTCTGCTGCTTGAAGTTCTGTCAGTAGTTCCGCTAATGAATAAACCCTCTTATTCATATTATAGTTCAGGCGAAACTGCTCAAAACTTCTAGGTAGCGTTTGGAGGATCATATCGATCTGGGTTTCCCCATCAATTTCTCCTCCAAGGATCTGTATCTCGTTCAGATAAGCCACCATCTTTAGGATATGATCCCTTACAGGAGTACCCTCTTGCATGGTGGCTGTCATTATCTTTCTCATGGCTTCTTGCCTAGAAGCCCTATCTTGATGACCAAAGAGTTCCTTGAGATTGTTCATAATATCATATGCTGTTGGTAAATCTTGATGCTGATGTTGGACATTGAAGCCAAAATATAACACCGCGCCATCTCATCTGCTTTTACCCATTTCCTATGATATTCAATCTCCTCTTGGGTAGATTCACCAGTAGGTGCATCAGGGCATTGCTCAGTCAGTACAAATTTATATCTTTCAGCAGTAAGAACAATGTCCAGGTTTCTTTTCCAATCTATGTAGTTTGGTCCAGTAAGTCTATTCTGTTGAAGTATGATGGACAGTGGGTTGAAAGACATCCTAAGAATCACAAATAACTTTTGGTCAGAACTCTAAATTTAGAATAATATTGATTCCTCAAACAATACTATTTTAAATTAACCAACACCTCAAAACACCGTGAATTTTGTATGCCACGTTAGTGTGGACGTATACAAATTCAACATTTGTAAAAGGAGGGTTTTATCCCATTAATTTTATTATCTTGTCAACCTAACTTTTTGACAAATAAAATTAATAGTTGGTGTCTTTTGGTCACACAAATAATAGCAGTGACTCCGATGGGGAGGATACTATTAGATGTGTCTAAGTGTATACCATTACTTGACACTAAGTTCATTAATAAGATTATGCCCCTTCCGTTGGAGAAAATCACACGCTCTTAATTAACTTCCTATAGTCATCCAAAAATGGAAGTCTGTTCTAGTGATCCACAAACAAGCTCATCCGTTATGGAGGAAGGCACTCAGAGCCAACGCGCAAGCTTGTTTGCATCACTTACAAACCAGTAATGGAGACCATGTGATTTATTTAAAAATCCCTCTCCCACTTAGTTATTTATAAATGAGGAATTTTAACTATGCTAGCCTACTAAAACTTGTAAACTAACATGCACACACAGCATAATATAAAAGCAATAAATAGAAAATTTAATTTTCAACTATTATGGCTTTTATCACTAATTGTCCTTCGTGTGTCGTCATCCCTAGCTACTGCCATATTTGGCCACCGCCACCGGATCTAGCTGTCGCATCCATCTTGCTCCTAGTTCCGCTGCACCTCTGGTCCTTAGAAGGTTCCACGCTTTGCAAGATTTGATCCGCGACATAAATAGAATTTTACATTTTGATCCTATATTCCATAAAAGGAATGTACATGTATCTAGATCAAAAATAAAATCCTAATAAAACTAAATACAGCTCCTGCTGTATTTTAATACAATCATGCACACACAGATAAATGCCCTTGACATGTCCAAGGGTCCAATCACACACATAATAACTAAAAGCCATAATAGTTGGATCCTGCATCCACAAAGTTAGCACATCCTACTATTAACCTGCCTAAATTATGTATGACATGTGCATAATTAAACTAAATACCAAATACAGGAGGCAAAACCCTAGCTCGATACCAATTGTTGGTTGCTACTCGGAAAACCTATAGGTTCCTTGTACAAAATTTTGTACAAAGGTCGAACATTTTCCTAGTTACCATGTGTTCTTTTAAATTAAATTTTGGATCGCTGCGGAACTTAACACGTTTGATCCAAAACTTAATCTATTTGTTCTTTTAGGTTTTGACTTGGATCTCTGCGGAACTTTACGTTCGACCCAAGTCTCCTTAAGTTATTAATTCCATTAAATATTAATTTCCATAATTGGTTCCCAGTACTGACGTGGCGAGGCACATGACCTTCCTGGATATGGGAGCAACCACCACCGACTAGACAAAACCTTTTATAGAAAGCTAATATTTAATTTCCTAAAATAACTTTAGGTTAACCAAAGAGAACAATCAAATCACAAGGAAAAGAAAAAACAAAAGAACACAACATCGAAAAAACATATTCGAAATTCTAGAACGTAAGCCTCTTGTATTTAGTATTATTTCCATAAATAACTAGCATGATGCGGAAATAAAAATTACTAGTTATACCTTGTAGAAAAACCTCTTGATCTTCTACCGTATTCCTCTTCTAACCTCGGACGTTGTGTGGGCAACGATCTACCGAGATGAGAAACCACCAACCACCTTCTTCTCCTCCAAGCAAGGTTCGGCCACAAAGGAAAACTTCACCAAGGAGAAAAACCAAAATACTAACCAAGCTCCAAGAGATGCTAGCTTTCTCTCCTTCTTCTTCTTCTTCTTCTTCTCCATGTAGTATCCGGCCACCACAAGAGCTCCAAGGGGGAGAGAGAGGTTCGGCCACCACAAGAGGAAGAGAGGGAGAGGATGGCCGGCCACACCAAGGAACAAAAGAGGGAAAGAAATAATAGATGTTATTTTCTCATGAAGGCACCCTCACCCCTTCTTTTATATTCCTTGGCCTAGCCAAATTAGGAAATTTAATTGCAATAAAATTTCCTCAATTTCCTTGACATGATTTAATTGAGAAAAATAAAATAAAATTTTCCAATTAAATCTACATTGGCCGGCCACATCATTGGAGAACAAATTGGACAAGTTTCAATCAACAATTAAAACTTCCTAATTTGTTTCCGGAAATTTTAAAATTAAAATTTCTCTTTAAAAATCTCAACATGGTTAATAAAAGAAATTTCTATAATTTTAATTTTACAACATGTGAATAATTTTTAAAGAGAAAATAAAATATCTCACCAATCTACAAATAAGGAAAGAGATCTAATCTCTTTCTTTAATCTTTTGTAAATTTTACAAGAGAGATAATTTAATTTAAATTCTCTTTAATAAATTATTTCTTCCACATAATAAAAATTAAAATTAAAATTCTTTTTAATTTATTTTGGCCGGCCCTACTAGCTTGGGTTCAAGCTAGGGCCGGCCACCCAATCTTATACCTAGGCCGGCCCTAGCTTGTTCCCAAGCTAGCTTGGCCGGCCCCTATTGGGTGGGTATAGAAGGTGGGTATAGTGGGTATAGAATTCTATAAATAAGAGGCTACGATAGGGACCGAGAGGAGGAATTGGTTTTGGTCTCCCGATAAAATTAAGCATCCCGTGTTCGCCCCGAACACACAACTTATTTTTATCAATGATAATTCATTCCACTAGAGAACTATCATTGAACTACCGCACCAATCCCAAATTACATTTTTGGGCTCCTTCTTATTATAAGTGTGTTAGTCTCCCTGTGTTTAAGATATCGAATGTCCACTAATTAAGTGAGTTACTGACAACTCATTTAATTAATATCTTAGTCCAAGAGTAGTACCACTCAACCTTATCGTCATGTCGGACTAAGTCCACCTGCAGGGTTTAACATGACAATCCTTATGAGCTCCTCTTGGGGACATTATCAACCTAGTATCTCTAGGACACAGTTTCCTTCTATAATCAACAACACACACTATAAGTGATACCATTTCCCAACTTATCGGCTTATTGATTCATCGAACTAAATCTCACCCATTGATAAATTAAAGAAATAAATATCAAATATATGTGCTTGTTATTATATTAGGATTAAGAGCACACACTTCCATAATAACCGAGGTATTTGTTTCTTTATAAAATCAGTATAAAAGAAACAACCTCAAATGGTCCTACTCAATACACTCTAAGTGTACTAGTGTAATTATACAGTCAAGATAAACTGATACCTAATTACACTACGACCTTCTAATGGTTTGTTCCTTTCCATTTTGGTCGTGAGCTACTGTTTATAATTTATAAGGTACTGATAACATTATCTTCTGCATATGACACCACATGCTATGTTATCTACAATATAAATTAATTGAACAACTACAAACAAATGTAGATGATTTGACCAAATGTGATTCTTTATTCAAGACAAATGTTTACAAAAGCTTAGGCTTTCAGTATACACTCCAACAATGTGCATAACTTATTTGAATTCTAAACACACAGAGGCAAACCCTAGCTCTGATACCAATTGTTGGTTAGTCCTAGGAAAACATACCGGTTCTACTGTAAAATAATTTTTGTACAAGTGTTGAACCTTTCCTTAAATAACCTATTATGTTCTTTAGAAGTTAAATTAGGAATCACAGATGGAACTTAACATCATTGATTCCAAATTTAACTTATCTGTTCTTAATGGTTTAAATTTAAATCGCAAGCAGAACTTAACACTATTGATTCAAATCTACCTAAGTTATTAATTCCATTAAATATTAATTTTCAAAATTGGCTTCTAGAACTGCATGGCGAGGCACTTGGTCTTCTTGGATATGGGAGCAACCACCATCGCCTAGTCAAAGCCTTTTAAGGAAAGCTAATATTTAATTTCCTTAAATAACTCTAGGTTAACCAAAAAGAGCAATCGAATCACAAATTCGAAAAAGAAGAAAACATAAACTCGAAAAATAAATTCGATAAACTAGATCTAATTGCCTCTTGTATTTAGAATTCATACAAAGAAAAATAACTAGTATGATGCGGAAGAAAAATACTAGTTATACCTTCTCTTTGTAAGCTAATGACCTCAAGATCTTCTGCCGTATTCCTCACCTCGCCTTGGACGTCGTGTGGGCGACGATCCTCTAAGATGAACACCACCCAAAAGCTTCCTCCTCTTCTTCTAAAATCCGGCCATCACCACCACCAAGGAGAAGAGAGCAAAAGGGAAAAGAGAAGGGAGAGAGGGGCCGACCACCAAGAGATCACCAAGCAAAAGAATAAGAGTTGTATCTCATGAAGCCCCCTCACCCCTTTTTTTATATTGCTTGCCCAAGGCAAATAAGGAAAAACTTTTTACAAAAAATAAAATCATCCAAGAGTTTTTCTTTTCCCTTTTAATTTTTCCTTTTCTTTCCTCTTGATTGAATCAATCACCAATTTTGAATTTGTGATGATTTTATTATTTTTAATATGGCTGGCCACTTGCTTGGGCACCAAGCAAGGTGGCCGACCACTTCAGCAAGGGGAAAAAGGAAATATATTTTTTATAAAATTTTACAAGAAAAACTGTTATAAAATTTTACAAGCTCTCTTTCCTAAAGCAGGAGTTAAAAAAGGAAAGTTCTAAAAATTAAAACTTTGTTTTAAAATTTAAAACTTCTCTTATAAAATTTCCTTTTTTAACATGATGATAGAAAATTTTAATTTTAAAACTTATCTTCCTTTTTTTTCTTAAACCATAAGGATGGTTAGAAAAGGAAAGTTTTAAAACTTTTAAAACATTCTATTAAAACATGTGGCCAAATTCAAATAAGGAAAGTTTTTAAAATTAAAATCTCTCTTTTAAAACTTATAGTTTTCTATAAAGAGAAGATTTTAAAAATTCAAAAACAACTCTCCTTGTTTGAATATTGTGGCCGACCCCTTCATGCTTGGTCACCAAGCAAAGGGCCGACCCCTATAGAAGAGGATGTGGCCGGGCCTTGCTTGGTCACCAAGCATTGGATCGGCCCACTTCTTGGACATCAAGAAGAGCCTTACATTTGGATGGACTTAAGGCTATAATGAGGCTACGACAGGGACCTAGAGGAGAAATTGGTTTTAGCCTTCCGATGAGTTTGAGTATCCCGTGTTCGCCCCGAACACACAACTCAAGTTCATCGATAATAACTCATTCCACTAGAGAGTTATTATCGAACTACCACACCAATCCCCAATTACATTATGGGCTCCTTCTTATCATGAGTGTGTTAGTCTCCCTGTGTTTAAGATTACGAATGTCCACTAATTAAGTAAGTTACTGACAACTCACTTAATTAATATCTAGCTCCAAGAGTAGTACTACTCAACTTCATTTGCATGTCGGACTAAGTCCACCTGCAGGATTTAACATGACAATCCTTATGAGCTCCTCTTGGGGACATTCTCAACCTAGATAACTAGGACACAGATTCCTCCTATAATCAACAGTACACACTATAAGTAATATCATTTCTCAATTTATCGGGCATATTGATTTATCGAGCTAAACCTCACCCTTTGATAAGTTAAAGAAATAAACATTAAATATATGTTCTTATTATTATATTAGGATTAAGAGCACACACTTCCATAATAACTAAGGTCTAGTTCTTTTACTAAGTCAGTACAAAAAGAACTTACCTAAATGGTCCTACTCAATACACTTAAAGTGTATCAATGTAATTTATTAGTCAAGATAAACTAATACTTAATTACACTACGACTATTCTGATGGTTTGTTCCTTTCCATCTTAGTTGTGAGCAACTGTTTATAATTTATAGAGAACTGACAACATGATATTCTGAGTGTGACACCACACTCCATGTTATCTACTATATAAATTAATTGAACAATTACATTTAACAAATAATTACTCATATTGACCAATATGATTCTTTTATTTCAAAAATAAATGTTTACAAAATCTAGGCTTTTAGTATACACTCCAACAGTTAGGTCAGTATTGGTAATCATACATTCAAAGCTGATCTAATTCAACTAAACATGGTTGAGTTTGATGCCATTCTTGGAATGGATTGGTTTGCCAAGAACCACACATTAGTGGATTATCATAGGAAGAGCATCAAACTTCGGACTTCAAGCTAAGAAGAAATCATCTACCATAATATGGCCAAGGAAAAGAGATTGCTCTTGTCCGCATCTCAGATTTGGAAAGCCATGAGGAGCGATGATGGAATCTATCTAGCTATGATAAGTGAGGTGGAAGAGAAGATTAAGGCTAGGCTAGAAGAAATTCTAGTCGCTCAAGACTTCCCAGATGTATTTCCTGAGGAACTACCTGACACAGTTCCAGACCGTGAAATAGACTTTGAAATTAATTTGACACCAAGTGTAGTGCCAATATCAAAGGCGCCCTACCGGATGGCCCCCAGCAGAACTCAAAGAACTAAAAGAACAACTTCAAGAGTTGTTAAACAAAAAAAAAAAAATCAGACCGAGCGCATCTCCGTGAGGAGCCCTAGTTTTATTTGTGAAGAAGAAAGAGCTCCTAGTTTTATTTGTGAAGAAGAAAGACGGGAGTATGAGATTGTGTATTGATTATTATCAAGAATTGAACAAAATCACAATCAAGAATAGGTACCCCCTTCCAAGGATAGACGACCTCTTCGACCAACTTAAAGGAGCTACAGTGTTCTCCAAACTCGATTTAAGGTCAGACTATCACCAGCTGAGGTTAAGGCCGAAGATATACCAAAGACGACTTTTAGAACCAAGAATGGACACTACGAGTTTATGGGAATGCTGTTCGGCTTAACCAATGCCACGACAACATTCATGGATCTCATGAATAGAGTGTTTAGACCATATCTTGATAAATTTGTGGTGGTGTTTATCGATGACATCCTTGTATATTCACATAGTGAAGAAGACCACAAAGAACACCTTCGCCTTACCCTCTAGATACTGAGAGATAAGGAAATATATGTCAAATTCAAGAAGTGTGAATTTTGGTTAAAAAGTGTCACCTTCTTGGGTCATATAATCTCCGAAGCAGGCATTTCTGTAGACCCCAAGAAAGTGGAAGAAATTTTAGACTGGCCAAGACCAAAGACAGTAACAGAGATTCGAAGCTTTTTAAGACTAGCCGGCTATTATCAAAAATACATTGAAGTATTTTTCCTCGATAGCTATAACTCTCACGAAGCTCATACAAAAGAACTCTAAATTTAACCTGAGTGAATAATGTGAGAAGAGTTTGTAACCTTGAAGAAAAGGCTTGCATCTACACCAGTACTAGTACTACCCGCAGGGGATAAGGATTTCACTATTTATAGTGATGCATCAAAAGGAGGTTTGGGGTGCGTTCTCATGCAAGAGGGAAGGGTTATTGCTTACGCTTCATGACAACTGAAACCGTATGAGCAAAACTATCCCACGCATGACTTTGAACTAGCTGTAGTAGTATTCGCGCTAAAAATTTGGAGACACTATCTATATGGTGTCAGGTGCAAAGTGTTTACAGATCATTAGAGTCTCAAATATCTGTTTACATATAAAGAATTAAACATGAGGCAACGACGATGGGTTGAGCTCTTAAAGGATTATGACTTAATAATAAGTTACCACCCAGGTAAAGCAAACAAGGTAGCTGATGCTTTAAGTCGGAAGAGCATGGGCAAGACAGTTTTGGCATCGCTCTCAGCACAACCATGCCTTCAAGAAATTATCAAGTTGAAGCAGAAGCAAGACCCGATGTTGGCAAGACTTATAGAGCAGATCAAAAAGGGAAAAGCACTTTATCTTCAAATAAATGATAGCGGGATCTTATGGATGAAAGGAAGGCTGTGGGTGCCTGACATTGATAATCTTCGACAAGAAGTAATGTCTGAGGCCCACACATCAAAATTCTCGATCCACCCTGGCAGTACAAAGATGTATAGGGATTTGAAGAAGAACTTCTAGTGGAGCAGAATGAAGAAGGATGTCGGGGAATTTGTCTCTAGGTGCCTAGTATGCCAACAGGTCAAAGCAGAACACCAACGACCTGGAGGACTTCTTTAACCTTTAGAGATTCCAGAGTGGAAATGGGAGCACATTTTCATGGACTTTGTGGTGAGATTGCCAAAGTCAAGACAAAGCCATGATGGGATATGGGTAGTGGTGGATAGACTCACAAAATCTGCACACTTCCTACCCATTTGCATGAATTATAATCTGGATAAGTTGGCTACCCTATACATGGACAACAGTATGCGGCTGCATGGAGTTCTGACAAGCATACTATCCAACATAGACCCAAGATTTGTGTCCCATTTTTGGTAAAGTTTTCAAAAAGCTATGGGGACTAAGGTCACTCTCAGCACGACCTATTGTTAGAGTGTATACTAAAAGCCTAGCTTTTGGTATAAACATTTATCTAGAAATAAGAATCACATTGGTCAAATGTCTACATTTGTGATAAATGTAGTTGTTCAATTAATTTATATTGTAGATAACATGGTGTGTGGTGTCACACACAGAGGATCATGTTATCAGTACCTTATAAATTATAAACAGTAGCTCACGACCAAAATGGAAAGGAACAAACCATTAGAAGGTCGTAGTGTAATTAGGTATCAGTTTATCTTGACTGTATAATTACACTAGTACACTTAGAGTGTATTGAGTAGGACCATTTGAGGTCGTTTCTTTTATACTGATTTTATAAAGAAACAAAGACCTCGGTTATTATGGAAGTGTGTGCTCTTAATCCTAATATAATAACAAGCACATATATTTGATATTTATTTCTTTAATTTATCAAAGGGTGAGATTTAGTTCGATGAATCAATAAGCCCGATAAGTTGGGAAATGGTATCACTTATAGTGTGTGTTGTTGATTATAGAAGGAAACTGTGTCCTAGAGATACTAGGTTGATAATGTCCTCAAGAGGAGCTCATAAGGATTGTCATGTTAAACCCTGCAGGTGGACCTAGTCCGACATGATGATAAGGTTGAGTGGTACTACTCTTGGACTAAGATATTAATTAAATGAGTTGTCAGTAACTCACTTAATTAGTGGACATTCGATATCTTAAACACAGGGAGACTAACACACTCATGATAAGAAGGAGCCCAAAATATAATTTGGGATTGGTGCGGTAGTTCAATAATAGTTCTCTAGTGGAATGAATTATTATTGATAAAATTAAGTTGTGTGTTCGGGGCGAGCACGGGATGCTTAATTTTATCGGGAGACCAAAACCAATTCCTCCTCTCGGTCCCTATCGTAGCCTCTTGTATATAGAGATTTATACCCACCACATACCCACCTTCTTACCCAACCAATAGGGGCCGACCAAGCTAAGCTTGAAGCTCAAGCTTAGGGCCGGCCAAGCCTAAAGGTTGGCCTTAAGGTGGCCGGCCAATAGCTTGGAGCCCAAGCTTAGGTGGCCGGCCACATCATATTAAAAAGGATTTTTTATTAAAATTATTTCTTATGTGGATATCATAGTTTTAAAAGAGAGTTTAAAAATTAAATCTTTCCTTTTAAAAGCTTTCTACAAAAGATTAAGAAAAGATTTGAAATCTTTCCTTATTTGTAGATTAAAAGAAGATTTTA
Source organism: Zingiber officinale (assembly GCF_018446385.1). Lineage (NCBI taxonomy): Eukaryota > Viridiplantae > Streptophyta > Magnoliopsida > Zingiberales > Zingiberaceae > Zingiber > Zingiber officinale. The sequence continues at coordinate 155,592,022 of NC_055988.1, read as the reverse complement.
TTTTTAAGAAAAACTTTCCATTTAACCATGATAATAATTTAAAAGAGAAGTTTAAAAATTAAATATTTTCTTTTATTAGTTTCTACAAAAGATTAAGAAAAGATTTGATATCTTTCCTTATTTGTAGATTGAAAAGAGATTTTAATTTTTAGAGATAACTTTCCTTTTGGAAATTATCCACATGTTTAAAAGAAGAATTTTAATTTATAAAATTTCCTTTTTATTAACCACCATGAAGGGAAAATTATTGGAGAAATTTTTTATAAATTTCTGGAGACAAATTAGGAAGTTTTAATTAATTAAAACTCTCCTTGTTTATAGCTTGATGGTGGCCGGCCATGTAAATTGAGAATAGGAAAATTGTTTTTAATTAAATAAATTTTTCTTTTTCATGGCAAAAGAATTAAGGAAGGTTTTAATTAAATTTCCTTATTTGCCAAGACCAAGGATTATAAAAGAGGGGGTAGAGGTGCCTTCATGGGTGATCAACTCTATTATTCTTCTCCTCTCTTTTCCTTCTTGGTGGCCGGCCCTAGCTTCTTCCTCTTCTCTTCTTCTTATGGCCGGCGGAAACCTCTCTTGGAGCTCTTGATGGTGGCCGGTTCTAGCTAGGAGAAGAAGGAGAGAAAGGTGGTTTTGTTTCTTGCATCCCTTGGAGCTTGGTGGTGGTGGCCGGACCTCTACTTCTCTTGGAGAATTGTGGTGGCCGAAACTTGTAAGGAAGAAGAAGGTGCTTGGTGGTTCTCATCTCGGAAGATCGTTGTCCACACAACGTCCGAGGTTAGAAGAGGAATACGGTAGAAGATCAAGAGGTTTTTCTACAAGGTATAACTAGTCATTTTTCTTTCCGCATCATACTAGTTATTTATGGAAATAATACCAAATACAAGAGGCTAATGATTCTAGAATTTCGAATATGTTTTTCGATGTTGTGTTCTTTTGTTTTTCTTTTCCTTGTGATTTGATTGTTCTTTTCGGTTAACCTAAAGTTATTTTAGGAAATTAAATATTAGATTTCTATAAAAGGTTTTGTCTAGTCGGTGGTGGTTGCTCCCATATCCAAGAAGGCCGTGTGCCTCGCCACGTCAGTACTGGGAACCGATTATGGAAATTAATATTTAATGGAATTAATAACTTAAGGTGATTTGGGTCGAACGTGTTAAGTTCCGCAGGAGACCCAAGTCAAAACCTAAAAGACGAATAGATTAAGTTTTGGATCAAACGTGTTAAGTTCCGCAGGCGATCCAAAATTTAATTTAAAAGAACACATGGTAGCTAGGAAAAGGTTCAGACCTTTGTACAAAATTTTGTACAGTGGAACCTCTAGGTTTTTCGAGTAGCAACCAACAATTGGTATCAGAGCCAGGGTTTTGCCTCTGTGTATTTGGTATTAGTTTAATTATGCACATGTCATACATAATTTAGGCAGGATAATAGTAGGATGTGCTAACTTTGTGGATCGAGGATCCAACTATTATGGCTTATAGTTATTATGTGTGTGATTGGACCCTTGCACATGTCAAGGGCATTTTATTGTGTGTGCATGATTGTATTATAAAATACGGCGTATTTAGTTTTATTAGGATTTTATTTTTGATCTAGATACATGTACATTCCTTCGAGGAATATAGGATCGAAAATGTAAAATTCTATATATGTCGCGAATCTTGCAAGGCGTGGAACTTTTGAGGACCAGGCAGAGGAACAAGGAGCAAGATGGATCGACAACTAGACCCGATGGCGGTGGCCAAAGATGGCGGCAGCTAGGGTTGGTGACACACGGAGGACAACAATAGATAAAAGCCATAATAGTTGAAAATTAGATTTTCTATTTATTGCTTTTATATTGTATGTGTGCATGTTAGTATACATAGACTAGTATAGTTAAAATTCCTCATTTATAAATAACTAAGTGGGAGGGATTTTAAATAAATCTCATGGTCTCCATTCTTGGTTTGTAAGTGATGCAAACAAGCTTGCGTTGGCTCGAGTGCCTTCCTCCATAACGGATGAGCTTGTTTGTGGATCACTAGAACAGACTTCAATTTTGGATGACTATAGGAAGTTAATTAAGAGCGTGTGATCTTCCCCAACGGAAGGGCATAATCTTATTAATGGACTTAGTGTCAAGTAATGGTATACACTTAGGCATGTCTAATAGTATCCTCCCCATCGGACTATTATTTGTGTGACCGAAGAAAACCAACTATTAATTTGTCAAATAAAAATGTTGACAAGATAATAAAATTAAAAACCCCTCTTACAAATGTTTAATTTTGTATACGTCCACACTAACGTGGCATACAAAATTCACGGTGTTTGAGGTAATTTTATTGTCATAAAGATTTATTGACAAGATAATTAATGGGTAAAACCCTCCTCTTACAAATGTTTAAATTTTGTATACGTCCACACTAACGTGGCATGCAAAATTCACGGTGTTTGAGGTGTTGGTGAATTTAAATAATATTGTTTGAGGAATCAATGTTATTTTAAATTCAAAGAGTTTTGACCAAATATTTGATCAAAGACAGATCAACTATTAATTTTATTCGTCATAAAGTAAAGTTGACGAGATAATAAAATTAATGAATAAAATCTCCTCTTCGATTTTGTATATACAAAATTCATGGAGATTTTAAGGAGTTGATCTTGACCAAATATTTTTGTGATTCTTAGGATGTTTGTCAATCCTAGTAGTCATACTATAGAAAAGACTTAGTAGTCCCAATTGTAATGATTGGAAATAGGACTTGGACATTAAGGTAGTGTCTTCTTAGAACTAAGAACAATTTAGGTGTATTTAATTCATTAGTTGAAACATGTCTAGTGGTGTTATCTACCAGAACCTGGAGTGTAGATACAAGATGCCATTAATCATGTCTGCAATTCAGGGTTCCAGGAAACCCGACAACTAAATGAAAGGTAAATCACCGTCCACATGAGCACTCTTGTAAAAGTGGTAGTTGTTGCAGTGGGAGATGTTTATCCTTTGGTAAGAATAAAATATGGATTTTAAGTAATTGTCTTTACGTACCAAGTTTAGAAAGAACCTGATTTCAGTTTCTAAACTATCATAGATATTGTGTCTATTTTGATAACAAAGATGTTATCAAGAAAAATAAGGAAATTATCTATTCTGGTATGATCGTTGACAATTTATAATCCAATAACTCCCACGATGCAACAAATAGAAATTAGTAACACATCTTCTAATTTTAAGAGAAAGCAACCTTCAGAAAAGAATCAATTATATCTTTGGCGTCTAAAAGCTAGGTTATACTTGAGTAGGATTCATTGGTAGCTGATGAACTTTTGGGTTCATTGGTAGTGGAAATCTTTCCAACCTGCGAGTCTTACTTAGAAAGAAAATAACCAAGAAGCTTTTAAGGGGTATGGAGTCAAATATATGTTGGAATTGGTTCATTCTGATTTGTGTGATCCTATGACTATCCAGACAAGAGGTAGTATCGAATATTTCATCTATTTTATAGACAACTATTCAAGATAAAAATACATTTACTTAATATGCCGCAAGACTAAGTGCTTTGATTAGTTCAAAGAGTACAAGACTGATGCGGAGAAATGTTAAAGTAAAAAATCACTATGGAAGATCGTAGTGGCAAGTACCTCTTGGGAGAATTTAGGAGTCACTTATCAGAAGTTGGATTTCAATCCCAACTAACTGCATCTGGTACACCCCAATAGAATGATGTAGTAGTAAGAAGGTAAAGGACTCTTATGGAATAATTAGATAGATGATGAGTTATTCAGAAAATTACCAAATTAGTTTTAAGGATAAACTCTGAAAACGAAAGTGAACATAGTACCTTCCAAGTTAGAACTCTCTACTAGAATTGCTGAATAGGTGAAAACCTATTTTGAAGCATATTCGGATTCGGGTAATCCAGCACATATGTTAAAGAGAGACAATGATAAGTTGGATAGAAGTTCACTTGTTTGTAAGTTATCCTAGATAAACAAAAGTAGGTTTATAGTCTTAAAAATCAGAAGGTCATTGTTAGCATCAATGACTGATTTTTTAGAAAAGGACTATATAATGAACCACGTGCTCATAAGTAAATTTGTTCTTAAGGAAATAATAAAGGACATGTCTAACCTAGTACCAACTGTACAAGATGAGATACCACAAGAAAACTGCAACACGTATCACAAATTGATACACAATTACAGAAAGTGTCTTGTTGTAGTGGGAGGGTTGTTATGCAACCTAAATAGGTTCATGTTTTGGGAGAGTTTTTGGACTCGATCCCTGGAGGACAAGAACCTGATCTCCGGTCATATGATGAAGCACTCCAAGATAAAGATGCAGCATCTTGGCAAAGAGTAATGAATAAAAGAATTAGAATATATGTATTCTAATAAAATCTGGAAGCTTGTAGAATCACCAAATGGTGTAAAAGCCGTTGGGTGTAAAAAGGTCTATAATAGGAAAAGAGGGATAGACAGGAAGGTAGTAACTTTCAAAGCAAGACTTGATGAAAAAGGAAACTTTTTCACTGGTAGCCATGCTTAAGTCTATCCGGATTCTTTTATCTATTTGGCAAGTGGATGTCAAGACATCATTCCTTAATGGAAGTCTTGAAGAAAGCATCCATATAAAGCAACCAGAAGGGTTCATTACAAAAGGCTAAGAGCATCTTGTGTGCAAGCTCAATCAGTCTATGGATTGAGGCAGAGCTTCAAGGTCTTGGAACATCCGGTTTGTCAAAGTAATCCAGATCTATGGATTTAGTAACCGGATAAGTCTTGTGTATACAAAAGGTGTGATGGAAGTGTGGTGGTATTTCTTGTACTATACGTAGATAACATTTTTGGTAATTGGAAACAATATCAAAATGTTGTCAGAAGTAAGGGTATGGTTGTTCAAACAATTCGATATAAAGGACTTGGGAGAATATATATATTCTTAAGATCAAAGTAATAAGTGATCGCAAGAAAAGAATATTTTACTTATCCCAAGCTTCATCAGAAAAATCCTTGCTCGTTTTAAGCATGCAAAACTCCAAGAAAGGTTTCTTACCTTTTCAGGATGGAGTAACTTTATCTAAAGATATGTCTCTATAGACATCAAAGGAGATAAAGGAAATAAAGGCAGTTCTTTATGCTTCGGCTGTCGGAAGCCTAATGTATGATATGCACGAGATCAGAAATCTGTTTTGCCAAGGGCATAGTTAGCAGATATCAAAGTAACCCTGGACAAGGACAGTGGATTGCAGTAAAGCATATATTGAAGTACCTTAGAGGCACTAGAGAATATATGCTAGCTTACAAGACAGTTAATTTGGTCCTTGTGGGTTGCATGGATTTTGACTTCCAATCGGATAGGGACAATAATAAGTCAACCTCGGGGTTCTGTGTTTACTTTAGGAGGTAAAGTCATAACTATGGAAGAGTGATAAGCATAGGTGTTTTTCTGGACTCCACCGTAGAAGCTTAGTATATGGCAAGCCTCTGAGGTAGCTATAAAAGCTAAATGACTCAATAATCTCAAGATAGACTTAGATATGATTTCTGGTTTGTCCAAAGATTATTACAATTTATTGTAATAATATTGGTGCAGTAGCAAACTCGAAGAAACCATAAGTCTATAAAGGCAAGTAAACACAAAAGAGCGCAAGTACCACCCAATACGAGAAATCGTATAAACGAGGATGAGTTATTGCTGCCTAGATTGCATCAGGTGATGACCTATAGATCCTTCCACCGAGGTCCTTAAGGCAAGAGCTTTTGATGGACATGTTGAAGGGTTAGGAATAAGATGTATGGCAGCAGATATAGCAGCTTAGTCTTTTAGTATAAGTGGGAGATTGTTAGAGTGTATACTAAAAGCCTAGCTTTTGGTATAAACATTTATCTAGAAATAAGAATCACATTGGTCAAATGTCTACATTTGTGATAAATGTAGTTGTTCAATTAATTTATATTGTAGATAACATGGTGTGTGGTGTCACACACAGAGGATCATGTTATCAGTACCTTATAAATTATAAACAGTAGCTCACGACCAAAATGGAAAGGAACAAACCATTAGAAGGTCGTAGTGTAATTAGGTATCAGTTTATCTTGACTGTATAATTACACTAGTACACTTAGAGTGTATTGAGTAGGACCATTTGAGGTCGTTTCTTTTATACTGATTTTATAAAGAAACAAAGACCTCGGTTATTATGGAAGTGTGTGCTCTTAATCCTAATATAATAACAAGCACATATATTTGATATTTATTTCTTTAATTTATCAAAGGGTGAGATTTAGTTCGATGAATCAATAAGCCCGATAAATTGGGAAATGGTATCACTTATAGTGTGTGTTGTTGATTATAGAAGGAAACTGTGTCCTAGAGATACTAGGTTGATAATGTCCTCAAGAGGAGCTCATAAGGATTGTCATGTTAAACCCTGCAGGTGGACCTAGTCCGACATGATGATAAGGTTGAGTGGTACTACTCTTGGACTAAGATATTAATTAAATGAGTTGTCAGTAACTCACTTAATTAGTGGACATTCGATATCTTAAACACAGGGAGACTAACACACTCATGATAAGAAGGAGCCCAAAATGTAATTTGGGATTGGTGCGGTAGTTCAATAATAGTTCTCTAGTGGAATGAATTATTATTGATAAAATTAAGTTGTGTGTTCGGGGCGAGCACGGGATGCTTAATTTTATCGGGAGACCAAACCAATTCCTCCTCTCGGTCCCTATCGTAGCCTCTTGTATATAGAGATTGATACCCACCACATACCCACCTTCTTACCCAACCAATAGGGGGCGGCCAAGCTAAGCTTGAAGCTCAAGCTTAGGGCCGGCCAAGCCTAAAGGTGGCCGGCCAATAGCTTGGAGCCCAAGCTTAGGTGGCCGGCCACATCATATTAAAAAGGATTTTTTATTAAAATTATTTCTTATGTGGATATCATAGTTTTAAAAGAGAGTTTAAAAATTAAATCTTTCCTTTTAAAAGCTTTCTACAAAAGATTAAGAAAAGATTTGAAATCTTTCCTTATTTGTAGATTAAAAGGAGATTTTATTTTTAAGAAAAACTTTCCTTTTTAACCATGATAATAATTTAAAAGAGAAGTTTAAAAATTAAATATTCTCTTTTATTAGTTTCTACAAAAGATTAAGAAAAGATTTGATATCTTTCCTTATTTGTAGATTGAAAAGAGATTTTAATTTTTAGAGATAACTTTCCTTTTGGAAATTATCCACATGTTTAAAAGAAGAATTTTAATTTATAAAATTTCCTTTTTATTAACCACCATGAAGGGAAAATTATTGGAGAAATTTTTTTTATAAATTTCTGGAGACAAATTAGGAAGTTTTAATTAATTAAAACTCTCCTTGTTTATAGCTTGATGGTGGCCGGCCATGTAAATTGAGAATAGGAAAATTGTTTTTAATTAAATAAATTTTTCTTTTTCATGGCAAAAGAATTAAGGAAGGTTTTAATTAAATTTCCTTATTTGCCAAGACCAAGGATTATAAAAGAGGGGGTAGAGGTGCCTTCATGGGTGATCAACTCTATTATTCTTCTCCTCTCTTTTCCTCCTTGGTGGCCGGCCCTAGTTTCTTCATCTTCTCTTCTTCTTATGGCCGACGGCAACCTCTCTTGGAGCTCTTGATGGTGGCCGGTTCTAGCTAGGAGAAGAAGGAGAGAAAGGTGGTTTTGTTTCTTGCATCCCTTGGAGCTTGGTGGTGGTGGCCGGACCTCTACTTCTCTTGGAGAATTGTGGTGGCCGAAACTTGTAAGGAAGAAGAAGGTGCTTGGTGGTTCTCATCTCGGAAGATCGTTGTCCACACAACGTCCGAGGTTAGAAGAGGAATACGGTAGAAGATCAAGAGGTTTTTCTACAAGGTATAACTAGTAATTTTTCTTTCTGCATCATACTAGTTATTTATGGAAATAATACCAAATACAAGAGGCTAATGATTCTAGAATTTCGAATATGTTTTTCGATGTTGTGTTCTTTTGTTTTTCTTTTCCTTGTGATTTGATTGTTCTTTTCGGTTAACCTAAAGTTATTTTAGGAAATTAAATATTAGATTTCTATAAAAGGTTTTGTCTAGTCGGTGGTGGTTGCTCCCATATCCAAGAAGGCCGTGTGCCTCGCCACGTCAGTACTGGGAACCGATTATGGAAATTAATATTTAATGGAATTAATAACTTAAGGTGATTTGGGTCGAACGTGTTAAGTTCCGCAGGAGATCCAAGTCAAAACCTAAAAGAACAAATAGATTAAGTTTTGGATCAAACGTGTTAAGTTCCGCAGGCGATCCAAAATTTAATTTAAAAGAACACATGGTAGCTAGGAAAAGGTTCAGACCTTTGTACAAAATTTTGTATAGTGAAACCTCTAGGTTTTCTGAGTAGCAACCAACACCTATCACCCTCAGACTGATGGCCAAACTGAGAGGACAATTCAGACACTTGAAGGCATGCTAAGAGCATATGCTTTGGACTTCAATACTAATTGGAGTGAGCACCTACCCTTAATCGAGTTTGCCTATAATAACAGTTATCATAGCAGCATTGGAATGGCCCCATACGAGGCTCTATATGGGCGCAAGTGTCAGTCACCTCTATATTGGGATAAAGTAGGAGAAAAAGCTATAACTAGACCTGAGCTTATCCAAACCACAGTAGAAAAAGTGACTGTCATCAAGGAACGACTCAAGGTTGCTCAAGATCGACAGAAAAGTTGGGCTGATTTGAAAAGAAGACCAGTGGAATTCGAAATGGGTGATAAGGCCTATATAAAGATTTCGCTAATGAAGGGAGTAGTTCGATTCAATAAAGCTGGGAAACTAAATCCTATATATGTAGGGCCTTTCAAAATTCTGGAGAAAGTGGGATCACTAGCTTACAGACTGACATTACCACCAGATATGTCAAGAATTCATAATGTCTTTCATGTCTCCCAACTAAGAAGATATGTTGCAGATCCGAGCCATATCTTGGAAACTGGACCACTCCTAGTCGAAGGGAACTTGAATGAAGAATTGAAGTATGAAGAAGTTCCCATTCGAATTATTGACACCAAGGATCAAGAACTTAGACGAGGAACTATCTCGTACGTCAAAGTACAATGGTTCATTCACACTGAAAGGGAAGCTACCTGGGAAACCGAGGAAAAGATGCACAAGCATTACCCATATCTCTTCGAAGATCAAGCGAGCTCAAGTTTCGAGGACGAAACTTCCAATAAGGAGGGTGGGATGTGAAGACCCGATTTTGGACATGGTGATGGATACTAGTGGACATACCTGTAAAGGTTAATTTAGGTTCAATCCTATAAATCTTAATACCATAAAAAATTAAACCCAAGCTTATGATTACTTTGTGTCATGTGTCAATTTTGATCTTAGGGATTTTGAATATTAGGTCTAGTTATTCATATGTTTCTTCTGTTAGAGTGTATACTAAAAGCCTAGCTTTTGGTATAAACATTTATCTAGTTATAAGAATCACATTGGTCAAGTGTCTACATTTATATATACCAAATGTAGATGTTCAATTAATTTATATTGTAGATAACATAGTGTGTGGTGTTACACACAGAAGATCGTGTTATCGGTTCTTTATAAATTATAAACAGTAGCTCACGACTAAGATGGAAAGGAACAAATCATTGGAATAGTCGTAGTGTAATTAAGTATTAGTTTATCTTGACTAATAGATTACACTAGTACACTTTAAGTGTATTGAGTAGGACCATTTAAGGTAAGTTCTTTTTATACTGATTTAATAAAAGAACTAGACCTTAGTTATTATGGAAGTGTGTGCTCTTAATCCTAATATAATAACAAGCACATATATTTAATATTTATTTCTTTGACTTATCAAAGGGTGAGATTTAGCTCGATAAATCAAAATGCCCGATAAGTTGGGAAATGATGTTACTTATAGTGTGACTTGTTGATTATAGAAGGAAACTGTGTCCTAGTAATCTAGCTTGATAATGTCCCCAAGAGGAGCTCATAAAGATTGTCATGTTAAACCCTGCAGGTGGACTTAGTTTGACATGACGATAAGGTTGAGTGGTGTTGGTGCAACCTTAGGTCAAGGTTGACCTAGGTGACCCGACTCGAGTTGACCTGACTCGAGGTATATTTTGATGTTTGACAAGAATAGAGAAGTTATATTTTGATGTTTGACAAGAATAGGAACTTGGGGGATTGTGGGTGCAACCTTTGGTCAAGGTTGACCTAGGTGACCCGACTCAAGTTGACCTGACACGAGGTATATTTTGATGTTTGACAAGAATAGAGAAGTTATATTTTGATGTTTGACAAGAATAGGAACTTGGGGGATTGTGGGTGCAACCTTTGGTCAAGGTTGACCTGGTTGACCCGACTTGAGTTGACCTGATTCGGGAAAAGTCCAAGCAGGGAGCTTGGCACGGGAAAAGTCCAAGTATGGAGACTTGGCACGGAAAAGTCCAAGCAGGGAGCTGGGCACGGGGAAAAGTCCAAGTATGGAAGCTTGGCATGGGAGGTCGGAGAGGGCTCGGTAGCTCGTTCTCTGGACTGGATAGAGTCGGAGAGGGCTCGATAGCTCATTCTCCGGACTAGGTTAGAGAGGGCTCGGTAGCTCGTTCTCTGGACTGGATAGAGTCGGAGAGGATTCAGTAGCTCGTTCTCCGGACTAGGTCAGAGAGAGCTCGGTAGCTCGTTCTCTGGACTGGATGGAGTCGGAGAGGGCTCGGTAGCTCGTTCTCCGGACTAGGTCAGAGAGGGCTCGGTAGCTCGGTCTCTGGATCGGACGAAGTTGGAGAGGGCTCGGTAGCTCGTTCTCTGGACTAGGTCAGAGAGGGCTAGGTAGCTCATTCTCTGGACCGGACGTGGAAGTCGGAGAGGGCTCGGTAGCTCATTCTCCGGACTAGGTCAGAGAGAGCTCGGTAGCTCGTTCTCTAGATCAGGAAGGCTTTAGGGTTTAAGGTTGGGAAATTGAATCGGTCTGCTGACCGATCCAGTGATACACTGATTCTCACTGTGGATCATCTGATCGGTCTGGTGACCGATCAGTAACCAAACAGATTGGGAGAAGGAATAGGAGGGATCGGTCTGTGGACCGATCCACCTATGGCCTGATCGGTCCACAGACCGATCAGGGCCCTAAACCAACTCTCTGTGAGAGTTGGGATCGGTCTGGGGACCGATCAGCCTAGGGCCTGATCGGTCCACAGACCGATCAGGGAGTTCGTGGACCGATCAGGCCATAGCCTGATCGGTCCAGGCCTAGCCGTTGAGTCACAACGACTAGATTTCTGTGTCTTCTCTGTCTTCTTCTTCGCAGGTTCATATAAATCAAGATGTGGAGGTTCTCTATAGAGAGATTCTGGTTGACTTCTTCTTGCTCCTGCAATCTGAGCTTTGCTGAGCTCTCCATTGCTGAAGCTTCATGTGAGCTTCTCTCGGCTGGGTCTCCAACTGAACAGTTGCTGCTGTGGTTGGCATCCGTGAAGTTGTTGCTTCATCAACAGTCGACGAGAAGGCAAGCAAACTAGTGTTTTTACATTCATATTGTTCTTGGCTTCTTGCTGTCTTTCTTGTACTCTGATCTTGCTGTTGCAAGAGAGATTGTGGCGAGGTTTCTCCACTCAGAAGGAGTTTTCATTAGCCGGTTTTTCGAGGTCTCATCCACCGACGGATTGATAGGATTCGTCCACCTTACGGACACGCCGAGGAGTAGGAGTATCATCTCCGAACCTCATTATATCGTCGCGTTTGAGGTTTGATATTCTCCCGCTTCGTTTCTATCTTTTATTTCCACTGCGCTAACTCAAATTGTAGGAAGAAACGAGAATTTGGGGTCGGCTATTCACACCCCCCCTCTCTAGCCGCGTCCGAAGGTCCTAACAAGTGGTATCAGAGCAAGGTTGCTCTTCGTCGGATTAACACCTGGGGGAGCACGAGCTAGAGAATGGATCAACTTGGAGAAGACGTCACGATTCCACCCTTCTATGATCGCAACGACTTCGCGTATTGGAAGGTAAGAATGAAGTATTTTCTTATGACTAACCTAGTAAATTGGAATTGTGTACAAGTAGGTTTTATTCCTCTGGTGGATAAAGAAGGAGAACCTCTCGAGAAGAAGAAGTGAACGAAGGAACAAATCCACCAATCCATAATCAACGACGAGGTAACGAAAATCTTTGAATTTTCATTACCTAATGATATCTTGTGTAAGATAGGTAGATACAACAATGCCAAGGAGTTGTGGAACAACTTGACTAAGTTCCATGAGGAGAGCTCCAATTCAAGTCATGAAGAGGAGTCAAGTGAGCCAAGTAGCTCACATCATGGAGGTATAAAATTAGAAGTTGAGGGCTACTCAACATCTAAGGAAGAAGAGGAGGAGAGTTCTTCTTCAAGACTGGAGCAAGAAGAAGAAGCCTCTACCTCCGGAAGGGATGAAGGAGAGAGCTTATATCCATCCTCAACCCTAGGTAACTCAAGCAACTTAATTTCAAGTAAATTACATATAATGTGCTTTGAGTGTAGGGAATATGGGCATTACAAAAGTAAATGTCCAAAGAGGATTAGGAAGACTCCACCGGCACCAAAAGTCAAGGAAGCCGGAGTCCCGATACGCAAGGGCAAGGAGCACGTGGTGTGCTTCCAATGCAAGCAAAGGGGACATTATAGGAGTCAATGTCCAAGGGGGAGGCAACCTCACAAGGACAAGAGACCAAGCACATCTATAGGGGGAGCTAAGGCAAACCCTAAGGTATCCTTTAAGGCACATTCTTGCATTTCTAATAAGACACATGCTAGTAGTTTTATTTCAATTGTCAATAATGATAAGCATGATAACCATAGAAACCGATACATGTGCTTAGGTGCCAAACATGCTAGCCTAGATAAGGACAATGCTAGAAATGCCAACCCTAGAGATAACTCATCTAAGGTTAAGGAAAACCTAGATAGGAATCCCAAAACAACTAGACATATGCCTAGGAATACCTCAAAGAAAAATGGAAAAATTAAAGCTTGAGGTATTAAAGAAGGAAAATCAAGTCTTGAGGTCAAGACTTGACACTTTAGAAAAGGCTTTTAAGAATTTGGAAAAGACAACTCTAGGGTCTAAGGGTCAAAAATCAAAGCCCAAGGACATGAGAGGTTTGGGTCACAAACCTAAGTCTCAAGTGGTCAAGCCCGCTTACCATAATGTTCCATTCGATTATGGAACAAGACCTAGGGCTAAGAAGACCATCACCAAGGTCACAAGGGGAGTCACCCCTAGAGTTGATCTTGATGAGTCCCAAATGACCAAGGCCTTAAAGCCTAGGAGGGTCATTAGGAGGGTTGCTAGGGAAGTCATCCCTAGTGAATATTTGGTGAACCCAATGAGCTCAAATAGGTATTGGGTTCCTAGGAGCGTGATCCCTTCACGCTAGATGGTTTAGGGTGTGCCAACCTTAATTGGATAGGTAGTTAGCCTACTCATGGCAAAAGGTGGCATTTTAGGAATTTTCAAGGTGTAATCAAGCCTTGAAAATGAAATTAAAAATTATTCCTAAGGTGATTAGGATGTGCCAACCACATTTGAGGAGTTTTCTAGGGTCAATCTAATTGACACATAGTGATCTAAAAATCTTTAGTATATGATTTTAGGTCTATTACACTTAGGAATATAGAATTTATGGTAAAATGATCAAAATTATCAAAAATGGCAACTAAGGCTAGAATTAGGTATTTTCTATACCTTTATATGTTATTTGTCATACATTGTTTGTCATATGGCATGTCATGATATCATATTTATTTTATTATCATTTGAAATGTCATGATAATGCTTAGATTAGTTATATGTCATGCCTTATTTAAGTTTCAAACTTGATGACATGACATCATGACATTGACACATGTTTCCACTTATGATATTATTTTATGCCATGTCATCATCTCTTGCGTTTATGATCAATTAATTTGATTTAAGGATAGAAACACAATTTGATATGGAGATCAAATTATTGTTTAGAAAATACATGAGAACTTAGCTTAAGATGACCTAAACCCATATCTCACATCAAAATTGACTTGGATGTGTTTGATACACCTTAGATGTGTGTGAGATATTAGGATGATGAGTTAGGATCAAGGTGCATAGTTCTTGTACCTAGATGAGCCTAATTCAAATTTGAGGATCATAGGGAAAACTTGTGTACAAGTCATGTACATTTAGCCCTAAGATTGTGGTCCTAAATTGAATGGTTTAAGATCATTTCAAAATTGATTTGAAAAACCTTGATGAAGCTTTTCTAGTGATAGCATTCATCATTGAGCAAGTTGATACAAAGATGGATTAACCTTGAGCTATTTCAAAGTATTTCGAACTTTGTATCAAGATTAAAAAAATGGGAGTTATTTTCATAGAAAACTATTTTTCCATGATAATATATGTTATGAGGAATGTATCCTCAAAATTTTACAATTTTTAGAATTTTCTGTAATTTTTTAGGGGTTTCTGAATTTCGGGAGAAAAATCAGAAATTCTTATCAGAGAATTGTGGACCGATCAGAGAAGATTCTGATCGGTCCAGGGAAGTCTGGATCGGTCACTGGACCGATCCAGGGCAGTGTGGATCGGTCTGGTGACCGATCCAGAGGAGTCCTGATCGGTCTGGTGACCGATCAGAGCGTGCCAAAATGCTGATTTTTGACTGTTGTCTGAAATTTCAGCTGTGGAAGTTGGTGTTTTAGATTTCTAAAGGGTTGAAACTCTCCAAGACATTGTTGGTGCAATGGTCAAGGAGGAGTTGACCTTTAGGGGGAGTTTTACCTATTAGTCAAGGGGGAGTTGACTTTTAGGGGGAGTTTTTACTCGTCAAGATTTCTGAGGATGAGTGATATGGGATTATCACTGAGTTGATTGTTGATTTTAGTATCAAGGGGGAAATTAAGGGTTTCAATGAAAGGTATGAGACTTTCATTAGGAAGAAACTTTTGACATTGTTTCACTCCTTTTTGATGTGTGTCAAAAAGGGGGAGAATGTCCAGAGAATGTTCAAGGAAGAACATTGGAGTTTGGGGAGAATGTTCAGAGAATGTTCAAGGAAGAACATTGGAGAACTATTGGAAAACCTAAGTTAGGTTATCGGGTTAACCTAACTTGATTATGGTTTTTGTCAAACATCAAAAAGGGGGAGATTGTTGGTGCAACCTTAGGTCAAGGTTGACCTGGGTGACCCGACTCGAGCTGGCCTGACTCGAGGTATATTTTGATGTTTGACAAGAATAGAGAAGTTATATTTTGATGTTTGACAAGAATAAGAACTTGGGGGATTGTGGGTGCAACCTTTGGTCAAGGTTGACCTGGGTGACCCGACTCGAGTTAACCTGACTCGAGGTATATTTTGATGTTTGACAAGAATAGAGAAGTTATATTTTGATGTTTGACAAGAATAGGAACTTAGGGATTGTGGGTGCAACCTTTGGTCAAGGTTGACCTGGTTGACCCGACTTGAGTTGACCTGATTCGGGAAAAATCCAAGTATGGAGACTTGGCACGGAAAAGTCCAAGCAGGGAGCTTGGCACGGGAAAAGTCCAAGTATGGAGACTTGGCACGGAAAATTCCAAGCAGGGAGCTTGGCACAGGAAAAGTCCAAGTATGGAGACTTGGCACGGAAAAGTCCAAGCAGGGAGCTGGGCACGGGGAAAAGTCCAAGTATGGAAGCTTGGCATGGGAGGTCGGAGAGGGCTCGGTAGCTCGTTCTCTGGACTAGATAGAGTCGGAGAGGGCTCGGTAGCTCGTTCTCCGGACTAGGTCAGAGAGGGCTCGGTAGCTCGTTCTCTGGACTGGATAGAGTCGGAGAGGGCTCGGTATCTCGTTCTCCGGACTAGGTCAGAGAGAGCTCTGTAGCTCGTTCTCTGGACTGGATGGAGTCGGAGAGGGCTCGGTAGCTCGTTCTCCGGACTAGGTCAGAGAGGGCTCAGTAGCTCGGTCTCTGGATCGGACGAAGTTGGAGAGGGCTCGGTAGCTCGTTCTCTAGACTAGGTCAGAGAGGGCTCGGTAGCTCGTTCTCTAGACTAGGTCAGAGAGGGCTCGGTAGCTCGTTCTCTGGACCGGATGTGGAAGTTGGAGAGGGCTCGGTAGCTCGTTCTCCGGACTAGGTCAGAGAGGGCTCGGTAGCTCGTTCTCTAGATCAGGAAGGCTTTAGGGTTTAAGGCTGGGAAATTGGATCGGTCTGCTGACCGATCCAGTGATACACTGATTCTCACTGTGGATCATCTGATCGGTCTGGTGATCAATCAATAACCAAACAGATTGGGAGAAGGAATAGGAGGGATTGGTCTGTGGACCGATCCACCTATGGCCTGATCGGTCCACAGATCGATCAGGGCCCTAAACCAACTCTCTGTGAGAGTTGGGATCAGTCTGGGGACCGATCAGCCTAGGGCCTGATCGGTCCACAGACCGATCAGGGAGTTCCTGGACTGATCAGGCCATAGCCTGATCGGTCCAGGCCTAGCCGTTGAGTCACAACGGCTAGATTTCTGTGTCTTCTCTGTCTTCTTCTTTGCAGGTTCATATAAATCAAGATGTGGAGGTTCTCTATAGAGAGATTCTGGTTGACTTCTTCTTGCTCCTGCGTTCTGAGCTTTGCTGAGCTCTCCATTGTTGAAGCTTCGTGTGAGCTTCCCTTGGCTGGGTCTCCAACTGAACAGTTGCTGCTGTGGTTGGCATCCGTGAAGTTGCTGCTTCATCAACAGTTGACGAGAAGGCAAGCAAACTAGTGTTTTTACATTCATATTGTTCTTGGCTTCTTGCTGTATTTCTTGTACTCTGATCTTGCTGTTGCAAGAGAGATTGTGGCGAGGTTTCTCCACCCAGAAGGAGTTTTCATTAGCCGATTTTCCGGGGTCTCATCCACCGACGGATTGATAGGATTCGTCCACCTTACGGACACGCCGAGGAGTAGGAGTATCATCTCCGAACCTCGTTATATCGTCGCGTTTGAGGTTTGATATTCTCCCGCTTCGTTTCTATCTTTTATTTCCACTGCGCTAACTCAAATTGTAGGGAGAAACGAGAATTTGGGGTTGGCTATTCACACCCCCCCTCTCTAGCCGCGTCCGAAGGTCCTAACAAGTGGTACTACTCTTGGACTAAGATATTAATTAAATGAGTTGTCAGTAACTCACTTAATTAGTGGGCATTCGACATCTTAAACACAGAAAGACTAACACACTCATAATAAGAAGGAGCCCAAAAATGTAATTTGGGATTGGTGCGGTAGTTCAATAATAATTCTTTAGTGGTATGAATTATTATTGATGAAGCTAAGTTGTGTGTTCGGGGCTAACATGGGAAGCTTAATTTCATCGGGAGACCAAAATCAATTCCTCCTCTCAGTCCCTATCGAGCCTCTTGTATATAGAGATTTATACCCACCACATACCCACCTTCTTACCCATCCTAATGGGGTCGGCCAAGCTAGCTTGGAACCCAAGCTAGGGCCGTCCAAGACCAAGTGGATGAGCCAAGTTGGTGGCCGGCCAAAGCTTGGGTCCCAAGCTTAGGTGGCCGGCCACTAGAATATTAAAAAGGATTTTTTATTTCTTATGTGGATATCATGGTTTTAAAAGAGAGTTTAAAATTAAAATTTTTCCTTTTATAACTTTTTACAAAAGATTAAGAAAAGATTTGAAATCTTTCCTTATTTGTAGATTAAAAGGAGAAAACTTTCCCTTTTAACCATGATCATAATTTAAAAGAGAGTTTTAAAAATTAAATATTCTCTTATATTAGTTTCTACAAAAGATTAAGAAAAGATTTGATATCTTTCCTTATTTGTAGATTGAAAAGAGATTTTAATTTTTAGAGATAACTTTCATTTTTGGAAATTATCCACATGTTTAAAAGAAAGATTTTAATTTATAAAATTTCCTTTTTATAACCCACCATGAAGGGAAAAATTATTGGAGAAACTTTTTATAAATTTCCGGAAACAAATTAGGAAGTTTTAATTTTTGTTTTAATTAAAACTCTCCTTGTTTTGGGGAAATAAGTGGCCGGCCATTGATATTAAGAAAAGAAAATTATTTTTAATTAAATAATTTTTTTTCATGGTAAAGGAATTAAGGAAGTTTTTATTAAAATTTCTTTATTTTCCAAAACCAAGGAATATAAAAGAGGGGGTAGAGGTGCCTTCATTGGGAACAACTCTATTCTTTTCTTCCTCTCTTTTTCTCCTTGGTGTGGCCGGCCCTTAGAGGTTCTCCCTCTCCTCTTCTCTTCTTCTCTTCTTCTCTTCTTCTCTAGTGGCCAGTTTTATCCCCTCTTGGAGCTCTTGATGGTGGCCGGTTCAAGCTAGGAGAAGAAGGAGAGAAAGGAGGTTTTGTTTCTTGCATCCCTTGGAGCTTGGTGGTGGTGGTCGGACCTCTACTTCTCATGGAGAATTCTTGGTGGCCGAATCTAGCTTGGAGAAGAAGGAGCTTGGTGGTTCTCGTGTCGGAAGATCGTTGCCCACACAACGTCCGAGATAAGAAGAGGAATACGGTAGAAGATCAAGAGGTTATTTTGATTACAAAGAAAGGTATAACTAGTAATTATTTTCCACATCATACTAGTTTTCTTTGTATAGTTATTTATGGAAATACCAATCACAAGAGACATATGATTCTAGAGTTTTCGAAATAGTTTTTTCAAGTTTGTGTTTTTTTCTTTTTCGAATTTATGATTCGATTGTTCTTTTTGGTTAACCTAGAGTTATTTAAGGAAATAAATATTAGCTTTCCTTAAAAGGCTTTGCCTAGGCGGTGGTGGTTGCTCTCATATCCAAGAAGGTCATGTGCCTCGCCATGCAGTCCTGGAAGCCAATTTTGGAAATTAATATTTATGGAATTAATAACTTAGGTAGATTTGAATCAATAGTGTTAAGTTCCGCTTACGATTCAAATCTAAACCATTAAGAACAGATAAGTTAAATTTGGAATCAATGATGTTAAGTTCCGTCTGTGATTCCTAATTTAACATCTAAAGAACACAATAGGTTATTTAAGGAAAGGTTCGACACTTGTATAAAATTTTTTTGTACAGTGGAACCAGTACGATTTTCTTAGGACTAACCAACAATTGGTATCAGAGCTAGGGTTTGCCTCTATGTGTTTGGTTTTCAAATTAGGTTATGCACATGTCATACATAATTTAGGCAGGATAATAGTAGGATGTGCTAACTTTGTGGTTGCAGGCTCCAACTATTATGACTTATAGATGTTGTGTGTGATTGGACCCTTGGACATGTCAAGGGCATTATTTTTGTGTGTGCATGATTGTATGTAACTAATACAGTAGGAGCTGTATTAGCCTTAAGATTTTAGAATTTTATTTTTGATCTAGAATAATGTACATTCCCTTTGTAACACTCCAAATTTCATGATTTGGAGTCCTAAAAGACCTTATTAAAATCTAGAAATGTTTTAGAAAAATTCTAGAGATTTTTAGAGTATTTTTATGTAATTTTTGGAGTTAGTTTGGTATTTTTACCAAGAGGAAGAAGTCTTAAAAAAAGAAAAGAGAAAAAGAATATATTGAAGTCGGGTTTTGAAACCAAGATCTCGGACCCGAATCCGAGTCTTAACTGAACTCAGACAACCAACTGGTCCACGGCTGTTTTGTTATAATTTAAGGGAATTAAATATAATTAAGCAGTCTTAAGAAACGAAATAAAAATTCCGTTTAAAAAGGAGCCGAGGGCGGCTCGAACCCGAGACCTTCGAGAATTCATCTTTCCAGCGGACCAAGCGCGCACGCTGGTATTTCGTAAACAAATTTATAAGGAATTGGTGTTAAGCCATAACTGAATTAGAAAATACCTAAGTTATAAGAAGAGATTATTTTCCTCTCCCGTGACCAAAGCCTTTCCCCTCTCCTCCTCCCTTCTGCGCGCGACGGTGTTTCGGCTCGAGGAAGACGAAGCGGACGGAGCTAGGGCTCAACTCCGGTGGCCGGCGAAGGTTCCCTTCCGGTGGATCTTCACCAATCAAGACCACCTCGGCAGGAGGGTCCGTAGGCACGAGGAAGCGGCCGGGAAACTCAAGCTTCGCCGCAAACCCTAGATCTCTCTCCTTCGATTGTAAGTCCAAGAAACCGAGGTAAGTTGCTTACTCACCTGCGGTAGGATAGCTTCGAAGTTTAATTCTTGTTCCTTTTCTTGTTCCCGAAGCTTTGGATGAAACCTAGGGCTGTGTTGTTACGATTTGAACGGTGAAGATTTGGTTCCTTAAGGTTTGCAATCGTTGGATGGTTTTGAATTGAGTTTTTCGATTTAGCAGTGGTTTTGCGGTCATACCTATAGTTGATGTAAGAATTCAGCGGTGGTTCCTATTCCCGGTGATGGTAAGAAATCCTTAATTTTTACAGCAGTAAGATTGTGGTTAGATATGATACCCTATTTCCTTTGTGGACAATAGGGAGCATAGTTAAGTTTTTTTCCAGCACATAGAATCGTTACCGTATCTGGATTGTGCATTTTTTTTTCAGATCGGAAAGCATAGCTGGGTTTCAGTGTTTCGGTTTTCCTCTCTACAGTGGCTTTGTGGAAGTTTTGTTGTGGTTTTATTATGATCTTGTGGAGGTTGTGGCATTAGTTGTATAACATGATTCAAGTTCCTATGCTAGTGTAATCCTTGTGTTATGTTCGTTAATTCCTTATGCATTATTTAGGCTCCTGATAGTTTAATTCTTGGGTTATGTTTATTAATTCGTCATACCCGATTTAGGCTCTTGATATTCTAGTGTTAAGCATGGATTGTAAATAGAAAGGATATGGTGGATCTGTATGGTTACAGTGTAAATACCAGGGCCTTTCAATTCAAGCATGAAGTAGATGGGTTTTAAGCTTTTATGTGATCTGGTTTTAATTCAAAGCATACAACATAGGTTTTAATTCCAACATGTTTTAGATCTAGTTTAAGCTTGTATAGTATGCTAATTTTAATGAGTATGACATGCAGATTTTTAATAAGTTTATAATGTAGATTTTTTTTTACCTTTTGTAGTAAGTGCAGATTTTTGTATTTCGTAGCAATTTATTCCCTTTAGCAGTGTAGATTCTTTGTTTCTTTTAAGAAGCATTCTTCTAGAAGTATTGACAAATATAAGAAAGATAAGGAAGAGAGAGAAAAAGGCCAAGGCCTTAAGTAGATCCCAAAGTCAAGACTTTAGGGATTTTGGGCATACAAGGTGCTAAAGAAAATGCCGAGGCATTATATACAAGTATAAAAGATAACAAGTATTTTACTTTTATCAGTGGCACTGTGCTGGACTCTCAGTTGTCCTTGGGTTGGGCTCCCATAGTCGTCCCTAGGTTTAGATAACCTAGTAGTAACGGCACGGCCGACGGTCGACGACCAGAGGGTAGCCAAATGGGCCGCCAAATGGGTCGGGTCATTACAAAAGTAAAAGCACAGTTGCCGGGCCCAAGAGAAGTTGATTATTATTTTGAAGTATTATAAATATAAGTTTTTGAACAAGTAAAACGAGTTTTATATAAACATAAATATTAAAGATTAAGTTAGAACAAATGAAATAAGTTTCATATAGTTCTGAAAATCAGTAAGTTTAGTTCTTTATTCTACCATGTTTATCTAGTGGATGAGTAGTTTCCATGTTTACCTATTAGATGAGCAGCATGATTAGCTATTAGAATTACATGAGTAAATTCCTTAGCTTTCCTTTGCTATTAGTTTGACATGAGCAGTTATGTTTATGCTTTATTTCTTTTTAGAGCATATAGTTTCTAGTTCTTTTCGTATACATGCACATTCGTGATTTTGTGAGTTAGATAGCGCTTACTAAGCAAATTTTGCTTATAGATTGCACTTCCTCTTACTGCAGATACAGGAAAGGAAAAGATATAGAAAGGAAGGCGATAAGGAGGTGTTCGAAGGATGTGTGATGTCAGGACTATGGAAGCCTTGGGACTTAGTTAAGGATTTGTCTAGATTAATTCTTTATTTTAGGATGATAAGAAAATTAGGAAGTAAGAAGTTGTATTTCATTATTAAGCTTCCGCGTTAGTTTCTATTGTCTTTTGCTATGTTAGGAGTATTTGAGATAGTATTTGTTATTTTGATATGATTAGGACATAGTAGTAGAATTGTAATCTTGTGTGATGATTTCTGGTGTTGTTTTCTTTATTTTGGATTTATTATACTGCGTGGTTGATTGATATGTGTTCCAGCCGCTTGTGGCTGAGTATTTATTGCATGTATTGTTAAATATGGCCACCGGTACAGGGGAGACTCTGCCGAAATTTTTCGGTAGGGTTTCCATGTGATTTTTAATCATACCGGTTAAGTAGAGTTAGTAGTTAAGTAACGGTCATCCTTAGAGAGTAGTAGTAGTAAGGAGGGTGGTCGTTACACCCTTGTGGAATATAGGATCGATATATGTAAAATTCTATTTTTGTCGCAGATCGGATTCTTGTGAGGCGTGGTACTTCTGGAGCACCAGAGGCGCAGCGGAATAAGAAGCAAGATGGATGCGACAACTCGACCCGATGGCGGTGGCTAAAGATGACAGCAGCTAGGGTTGGAGCACATGGAGGACAGTAACAGGAAAAGGCCATAATAGTTGGAAAATAATTTCCATATTTATTGCTTTATTTACTGTGATGTGTGTGTATGCATGTGATGTATGCTAGGATAACTTAAAATTCCTCACTTTAAATTACTAAGTGGGAGAGAGATTTATTTTAATAAATTCCACGGTCTCCATTACTGATTTGTAAGTGATGCAAACAAACTTGCGCGTTGGCTCTGAGTGCCTTCCTCCATATCGGATGAGTTTGTTTGCGGATCACTAGATCAAACTTCCATTTAGGATGACTATAGGAAATTAATTAAGAGTGTGTGATCTTCCCCATCGGAAGGGGCATAATCTTATTAATGGACTTAGTGTCAAGTAATGGTATACACTTAGGCACGTCTAATAGTATCCTCCCCATCGGAGTCACTGCTATTATTTGTGTGACCAAAGGAAAACCAACTATTAATTTGTCAAAAAGATAAGTTGACAATATAATAAAATTAAAACCCCCTCTTACAAATGTCGAGTTTTTGTATACGTCCACACTATCGTGACATACAAAATTCACGGTGTTTGAGGTAATTTTATTTGTCATAAAAACTTATTGACAAGATAATTAATGGGTAAAACCCTCCTCTTACAAATGTTTGAATTTGTATACGTCCACACTATCGTGGCATGCAAAATTTAAGGTGTTTGAGGTGTTGGTGAATTTAAATGATATTGTTTTGAAGAATCAATATTATTTCAAATTCAAAGTTATTGACCAAAATATTTGATAGACCAACTATTATTTTTATTGGTCATAAAGTTAGGATGATGAGATAATAAAATTAATGAATAAAATCTCCTCTTTGTTTTTGTATACGTCCACACTATCGTGGCATACAAAATTCATGGGGATTTTAAGGTGTTGGTCTTGACCAAATATTTTTGTGATTCTTAGGATTTAAAATGTTTGTCAATCCCTTAGTTGTTATACTATAGAATAGACTTAGTAGTCCTAATTGTAATGATTGGAAATAGGACTTGGACATTTAAGGTAGACTGTCCTCTTAGAGCTAAGAACAAAATAGGTGTATTTCATTCATTAGTTAATACATGATTAGTGATGTTATCTACCGGTACCTGGTGTGTAGATACGGGAGCCACTAATCATGTCTACAATTCATTGCAGAGGTTTTAGGAAACCCGATAACTATATGAAGGGGAAGTCACCATCTACATGGGCACTACTACAAAAGTGGTAGCTGTTGCAGTGGGAGATGTCTATCCTCTGATAGGGATAAAATATGGATTTTAAGAAATTATCTTTACGTACCAAGTTTAGAAAGAATTTGATTTCGGTTTCTAAACTATAGAAGATTAGATATTCTATCTATTTTGATAACAAACTTGTTATCAAGAAAATAGGAAAGATATCTGTTCTGGTACGTTGATTAACAATTTATAAATCCAATAACTCCCACGATGCAATAAATGGAAATTAATAACACATCTTCTAACTATTAAGAGAAAGCAACCTTCAGAAATGAACCAATTATATCTTTGGCATCAAAGGCTAGGTTATTTTAACTTAAGTAGGATTCATTGGTAGCTGATGAACTTTTGGGTTCATTGGTAGTGGAAATCTTTCCAACCTGAGAGTCTTACTTGGAAGAAAAAATAATCGAGAAGCTTTTAAGTCTAAGGGATATGGAGCCAAAGATATAATGGAATTGGTTCATTCTGATTTGTGTGGTCCTATGACTATCCAGACAATAGGTAGTTTCGAATATTTCGTCTATTTTATAGACAACTATTCGAGACACAGATAGATTTACTTGATACACCGCAAGTCTAAGTACTTTGATTAGTTCAAAGAGTACGAGACTGATGCGGAGAAATGTCAAAGTAAAAATATCGAGACACTACGGTGAGATCGTAGTAGCAAATACCTCTTTGGAGAATTTAGGAGTCACTTATCAGAAGTAGGGATTCAATCCAAACTAACTGCACTTGGTACATCCCAACAGAATGGTGTAGTAGAAAGAAGGTATAAGGCTCTTATAGAATAATTAGATCGATGATGAGTTATTTAGAAAATTACCAATTTCGTTTTAAGGATATACATTGAAAACGGAAGTGAACATAGTACATTCTAAGTCAGAACTCTCTACTCCCACAGAATTACAGAATGGGCGTAAGCCTAGTCTGAAGGATATTCAGATTTGGGTGGTCTAGCATGTGAGAGACACTGAAAAATTGGACATGAGTTCACTTGTTTGTGAGTTATCCTAGAAAAACGAAAAGAGGTTTGTAGTCCTTAAAATCGGAAGGTCATTGTTGGCACCAATGCTCGATTTGAGAAAAGGACTATACTATAAACCACAAGCCCATGAGTAAAAATTGTTCTTAAGGAAATTAAAGGACACGTCTAACCTAGTACCAACTGTACAAGATGAAATATCACAAGAAACTGCAACACGTATCACAAATGATACACAATTGCAGAAAGTGCCTTGTCGTAGTGGGAGGGTTGTTAGGCAACCTAAAATATTCATGTTTTGGGAGAGTCTTTGGACTCGATCCCTGGTGGACATGAACCTGATCCCCGAATATATGACGAAGCACTCCAAGATAAAGATGCAGCATCTTTGCAAAAAGTAATAAATACAAAATTAGAATATATGTATTCTAATAGAGTCTGGGAGCTTATAAAATCACCAAATGGTGGAAAAGCCATTGGGTGATAATTAATCTACAATAGGAAAAGAGGGATAGACAGGAAGGTAGAAACTTTCAAAGCAAGGCTTGTTGAAAAAGGAAACCTTTTTACTGGTAGTCATGCTTAAGTTTACCAGGATTCTTTTATCTATGAGATTTAGCAAGTGGATGTCAAGACAACTTTCCTTAATGGAAGTCTTGAAGAAAACATCCATATAAAGCAACCAGAAGAGTTCATTGCAAAGAACAAAGAAGCATCTTGTGTGCAAGCTCAATCAGTTTATGGACTCAAGCAAAGCTTCAAGGTCTTAGAAAATCTAGTTTAATGAAGTAATCCAGACCTTTGGATTTATTTAATAACCGAATGAGTCTTGTGTATACAAAGAGTGTGATGGAAACGTGGTGGTATTTCTTGTACTATACGTAGATAACATTTTTGGTAGTTGGAAACAATATCAAAGTGCTGTGAGAAGTAAGAGTATGGTTGTCCAAACAATTTGATATGAAGGACTTGGGAGAATGCATATATTCTTGGGATCAAAGAGATCGCAAGAAAAGAATATATTTTACTTATTCTAAGCTTCATATATCGAAACAATCTTAGCTCATTTTAGCATGCAGAACTCCAAGAAAGGTTTCTTACCTTTTAGGCATGGAGTAGCTTTATCTAAAGAGATGTCTCAGAAGACATCAAAGGAAATAAAGGACATGAAGGCAGTTCCTTATGCTTCGACTATAGGAAGTCTAATGTATGCAATGCTGTGTACGAGACGGGATACCTGTTTTGCCGTGGGCATGGTTAGCAGATATCAAAGTAACTCTGGACAAGGACATTTGTCTGCGGTAAAGCATATATTGAAGTACCTTAGAGGCACTAGAGATTATATGCTAGCTTACAAGGCAGATAATTTGGTCCATGTAGGTTACATGGATTTTAACATCCAATCGGAAAAGGACAATAGTAAGTCAACCTCGGGGTTTTGTGTTTACTTTAGGAGGTAAAGTCATAACTATGGAAGAGTGATAAATATAGGTACTTTTTTGGACTCCACCATAGAAGCTGAGTATATGGCAGCCTCTGAGGTAGCCATAGGAGCTGTATGGCTCAGATACTTCAAGATAGACTTAGATATGATTTTTGATTTGCCCAAAATAATTTGGTGCAGTAGCAAACTCGAAGAAACCATAAGTCCATAAAGCAAGTAAACACAATAGAGCGCAAGTACCACCCAATATGAAAAATCGTATAAACGAGCAGAAAAGTTGTTGCCGCCTAGATTGCATCAGATGATGACCTATAGATCTTTTCACTAAGGCCCTTAAGGCAATAGCTTTTGATGGGCATGCTGAAGGGTTGGACATCAGATGTATGGCAGCAGATATGGTAGCTTAGTCTTTTAGTATAAGTGGGAGATTGTTAGAGTGTATACTAAAAGTCTAGCTTTTGGTATAAACATTTATCTAGTTATAAGAATCACATTAGTCAAGTGTCTACATTTATATATACCAAATGTAGATGTTCAATTAATTTATATTGTAGATAACATAGTGTGTGGTGTCACACACAGAAGACCGTGTTATCGGTTCTTTATAAATTATAAACAGTAGCTCACGACTAAGATGGAAAGGAACAAACCATTGAAATATTCGTAGTGTAATTAGGTATTAGTTTATCTTGACTAATAGATTACACTAGTACACTCTAAGTGTATTGAGTAGGACCATTTAAGGTAAGTTCTTTTTATACTGATTTAATAAAAGAACTAGACCTTAGTTATTATGGAAGTGTGTGCTCTTAATCCTAATATAATAACAAGCACATATATTTAATATTTATTTCTTTGACTTATCAAAGGGTGAGATTTAGCTCGATAAATCAAAATGCCCGATAAGTTGGGAAATGATGTTACTTATAGTGCGACTTGTTGATTATAGAAGGAAACTGTGTCCTAGTAATCTAGGTTGATAATGCCCCCAAGAGGAGCTCATAAAGATTTTCATGTTAAACCCTGCAGGTGGATTTAGTCCGACATGACGATAAGGTTGAGTGGTACTACTCTTGGACTAAGATATTAATTAAATGAGTTGTCAGTAACTTACTTAATTAGTGAGCATTCGACATCTTAAACACAGGGAGACTAACACACTCATAATAAGAAAGAGCCTAAAAATGTAATTTGGGATTTGTGCGGTAGTTCAATAATAATTCTTTAGTGGTATGAATTATTATTGATGAAGTTAAGTTGTGTGTTCGGGGCGAACACGGGAAGTTAATTTCATCGGGAGACCAAAACCAATTCCTCCTCTCGGTCCCTATCGTAGTCTCTTGTATATAGAGATTTATACCCACCACATACCACCTTCTTACCCATTCTAATGGGGCCAGCCAAGCTAGCTTGGAACCCAAGCTAGGGTCGGCCAAGACCAAGTGGATGAGCCAAGTTGGTGGCCGACCAAAGCTTGGGTCCCAAGCTTAGGTGGCCGGCCACTAGAATATTAAAAAGGATTTTTTATTTCTTATGTGGATATCATGATTTTAAAAGAGAGTTTAAAATTTAAAATTTTCCTTTTATAGCTTTCTACAAAAGATTAAGAAAAGATTTGAAATCTTTCCTTATTTGTAGATTGAAAGGAGATTTTAATTTTGAGAAAACTTTCCCTTTTAACCATGATCATAATTTAAAAGAGAATTTTAAAAATTAAATATTCTCTTATATTAGTTTCTACAAAAGATTAAGAAAAGATTTGATATCTTTCCTTATTTGTAGATTGAAAAGAGATTTTAATTTTTAGAGATAACTTTCATTTTTGGAAATTATCCACATGTTTAAAAGAACGGTAAATTAAAGAAAAATCCCCAATGGTAATCATAACTTTGCATGCAATCCCCATACCTAAAAAACTTTGTTTCCACTCCCTGCATGCAAAGTATTACTTGTTTCAATTCCCTCATGCAAATATTGATACCTAAATTGCCCCTCAGATTTTTTAGGTACAAAAAGTTTAAAATTGAGTAAAAAAAGTCTGAAAACGAGTATAATTCTTCTTAAAGTCAGTACTTTATATTAAAAATCGAGTATATTTTCTATCAAAATTGTCCCTCTTATTTTTTAGGTATAAAAAGTCTAAAAATAAGTATAATTCTTGTTAAATTCAGCACTTTACACTATAATCTAGTACTCTATACTAGGATCGAGTATATTTTTTATTGAAATTAACCCATATTTTTTAGGTACAAAAAGTCAAAAATTGAGTACAAAAAGTCCGAAAATGAGTATAATTCTTCTTAAAATCAGTACTTTATATTAAAAATCGAGTATATTTTCTATTAAATTCAACACATTAAACTAAAACGAGTATATTTTGAGGTGAAAAAAAGAATCGTACTCAATTTAATAGAAAATATACTAGATTCTAATTTAATATACCGAATTTAAAAGGATTTATACTGATTTTTGGACTTTTTGTACCTAAAAATATCATGGGTAATTAGGTAAATATGTTTGACTGGGGAGTGAAAAGGAAGTTTTTCATGGATGGGGACTGCATGCAAAGTTGAGTTTACCAATGGGGAGTGCATGCAAATTTACCCAAAAGAAAGATTTTAATTTATAAAATTTCCTTTTTATAACCCACCATGAAGGGAAAAATTATTGGAGAAATTTTTTATAAATTTCCGGAAACAAATTAGGAAGTTTTAATTTTTGTTTTAGTTAAAACTCTCCTTGTTTTGGGGAAATAAGTGGTCGGCCATTGATATTAAGAAAAGAAAATTGTTTTTAATTAATTTTTTTTTCATGGCAAAGGAATTAAGGAAGTTTTTATTAAAATTTTCTTATTTACCAAGACCAAGGAATATAAAAGAGGGGGTAGAGGTGCCTTCATTGGGAACAACTCTATTCTTTTCTTCCTCTCTTTTTCTCCTTGGTGTGGCCGGCCCTTAGAGGTTCTCCCTCTCCTCTTCTCTTCTTTTCTAGTGGCCGGTTTTATCCCCTCTTGGAGCTCTTGATGGTGGCCGGTTCAAGCTAGGAGAAGAAGGAGAGAAAGGAAGTTTTGTTTCTTGCATCCCTTCTAGTTTGGTGGTGGTGGTCGGACCTCTACTTCTCATGGAGAATTCTTGGTGGCCGAATCTAGCTTGGAGAAGAAGGAGCTTGGTGGTTCTCGTCTAGGAAGATCGTTGCCCATACAACGTCCAAGATAAGAAGAGGAATACAGTAGAAGATCAAGAGGTTATTTTGCTTACAAAGAAAGGTATAATTAGTAATTGTTTTTCGCATCATACTAGTTTTTTTTGTATAGTTATTTATGGAAATACCAAACACAAGAGACATATGATTCTAGAGTTTTCAAAATAGTTTTTTCGAGTTTGTGTTTTCTTCTTTTTCTAATTTGTGATTCGATTGTTCTTTTTGGTTAACCTAGAGTTATTTAAGGAAATAAATATTAGCTTTCCTTAAAAGGCTTTGCCTAGGCGGTGGTGGTTGCTCCCATATCCAAGAAGGCCATGTGCCTCGCCATGCAGCCCTGGAAGCCAATTTTAGAAATTAATATTTATGCAATTAATAACTTAGGTAGATTTGAATCAATAGTGTTAAGTTCCGCTTGCGATTTAAATCTAAACCATTAAGAACAGATAAGTTAAATTTGGAATCAATGATGTTAAGTTCCGTCTGCGATTCCTAATTTAACTTCTAAAGAACACAATAGGTTATTTAAGGAAAGGTTCGACACTTGTACAAAAATTTTTGTACAGTGGAACCGGTACGATTTTCTTAGGACTAACCAACACCTTCTATGCACTTCATCATGATAATTTAATGAGTCACATGTGGAGCACTTATCTGTCTGTGATTTCATAGTGGTATACAGTTTTTATCATGTTGGGTGGCTAAAAACTGTTGCTAGACAGTTACCTTAGTCTGTGTATGGATTTACACTGTCTTCATGTATAAAACCTAGAGGGTCGCACGCATAGCACGTAGAAATAAATAATGACATTGGAAGCTAGTCGTGATCAAGATCAAATATGAATTTATTTGATACAAAGAGAGAGAATTCGAATAGGCATGATCATGATGATTAATGGAGAATTCGAAAGGTTATCATAATGTTAATTAATGGAGAAGTTGAAGAGTCATCATAATGAAGGTCATAAATGAAGAATTTATGGAGCCTATAACTCTTCATCTTCTTAATTAATGAAGATCATAAATAACGAATTAATTGAGACTTTAACCCTTCGTATTCCTTGGAAGCTATAAGTAGTCATCCTCAGAAAGATTCAAAGGTGAATTATTTCTCTTTGAGTCTCCCTCGTCAGGTTCTTCTTCGCTTTCTTTTACCAGAAAAGATCGGTAATGCTTCCAAGACTTTGTCGATCCAAGAGGCTAGCACCTAACGGATCGTATCAAGTTCAAGTCTCGTAAAGTTTCTGTCCAAAGCCAAAGAAGTTGCTGACTCTATAAGTGAGCTTTTCGTTTCGAGTATAGCTACGGAATATGTTTATATTTCATTATTTTATATTACAAGTTCATTTCTTTTTGTTCCAAGATGCACTGTTATGACTCAAGTTAGATATGGTAAAGGAAATTTCTAAAAATATGATAAGATATGACAAGTTATGCCCTGATGCGGGTAATAATAACCGATATATGACCCTGATGCGGTGGGTAATAATAACCGATATATGGCCCTGATGCGGTGGGTAATAATAACCGATATATGGTCTCACCCCTTAGAGGAATTACATATAGGGGACTGATCAGTAAAAGGGATTTTTCGAAAACATGATAAAATATGACAAGTTATGGCCCTGATGCGGTGGGTAATAATAACCGATATATGACCTCACCCCTTAGAGGAATTACATATAGGGGACTGATCAGTAATACCATGGAAAACAAGATGATTAACAGTGCTATGTTTTTGACTAAGTTATGTTTCTGTCATGAATTCTGAATGTTTTGCTAGAAGTATATGTTTTCGTTTAAGTTATATTTTTGTCATGAATTCTGAATATTTTGCTAAAAGTATATGTTTTCGTTTAAGTTGTGTTTTTGTCATGTTTCATGAAATATGTTTTCGTCATGTATTCTGAATGTTTTGCTATATTTTGTATTCTGTCATGCTATGTTCGATCGATCCCACTTACTGAGTGTTTTCCCAAGCACTCACCCCCTTACTCCCATCCCCAGATAAAGACGAGGAACAAGTTGAGAAGGAGGAGCAAGAGATGTTTTGGGGTTAGTAATGAAGTCGCGTCCAAGTGATTCGTCCTTTTAGTTCATGTTATCCTTATTTGTACGCTTTCACTTTTGGATTGTAAAGACAATATTTTCGTTATATTATTACTGGTTTGGTATGCACTTTATGAGGCTTGTTGTTTTCGAGTATTTATATTCGCGAGCAACACCGGTGTCACGCGCCTTAGTCACGGGGCGTGACAATTACATAATAGTAAGTAGACAATGCATTCACATAATCAGTTTAAATTTTAGTACTGATACCCGGGGAAATGACCCTCCTTGCCACGCCAACAAACCTAAGTTCGTATGGCCCTTAGCCACATTAGCAAGTAAACAAGGTGCTCGACAACCCGAGCACCTTGACTAAGTGATTTTGGTATTCAACGTCCCAAATACCTTGACTTGATAAGTTAGGCCTACGACAGCCTAAGCACTTCAACTCGAAGATTCTAAGTGACTCAGTTGGAATTCCTTTGTGTGATTCAACGTTGAGAGGTTCCCACATGATGCTTAAGATGGTTCCTCCATATCTTGGCAATGGATGGGTAATCGACACCATGATCGAATGACAATTACATCGGAATGGGCCGCTATAATGGACAGACAATTCTAGATTTCGATGATCGTCATACGATCTTTTGCAATTATCTCTTTGGTAAATATGGAGGTATAGGAACCTTTCCAATATCTTTAAACTCGTTTCATTGTTATGTACTCTTCTTTCATCTCAATGCACTTTTGGACAGCATTGGAAGAGCCATGCTAGACAACTCCGGGAGAGCACTCTCCTTTCATCTCAATGCACTTTTGGTCAGCATTGGAAGAGCCATGCTAGACAACTCCGGGCGCCCTCTGACATATGTTGATCTACACATGAGCATCACTACTAAACGGTGTGGATTGGGTTGTGTGCCTCTAATAAGGCAGAAGGTCTAAAGACAAGCATCTCTTTTTGGCACTATTATCCCCTAAATCCTTTGAAATATCTTTCTTTTTGCTACATCTTCTTCCACAAGGATCAAACCAATGACGCTAAAGACAAGGACAAACCACTCAAGGATGTAAAACTTCTTTTATTTGCTATTTAATTATCTCTCACAACATACATATGCATTCAAGAAATTATAAAATAATATGTAGCGAAATCTTCAGCATCAATTCTAATCATACAAAGATTTCTCATTGCTCATCCATTATTAGGTTGACCCCTATCCTAATGAATTCACCATACAAGCAAGGGAAGGATTCTCTCTCAATGTTGGAGATTTTAAATACCAAAACACAACTGCTTTCCTAATTAAATAAAAATAAGGTTTTTAGAGAATTGTAATGATAGGTAGGTTAGAAATCTAAACAAAAAGCTCTCTCATCCATGCACTTACTGTTACACGGTTCGATTGAGGGAAAGTCATCTCACACACAATTGAAGCTTCCCTTCTATTGTTGTTGTCGTATTTTGAGGGAGTAAAAGGGTTAGGATAATATGCAACAAGAAAGAGATAAGGAAGAATGTCGCAAGTCTTACCATAATATCTAGTTATCTACTAAGGTGAAGTTGCTATTTAAATTGGTACCAAACAAGGATGGTCAACTACCATCCAGAGGGGAGATTAAATGACAAAAAAAGAGATTGTCCATGGTTGCTAACGGAGACAACACTTAATTACATGGAGCGAGGATGATCAACATTGAGAGAAAAATAGAGTTTGGGGGATTGCACTTGAGAGGTTTATATTGACTCGAGGGAGAAATTGAATCACTGGTAGTTGTTTTGCACGATGATGAGGTCCATAAGTGATGCTTGATTGAGCTGGTGTCACTAGGTCCTATGCTCATAGA
This sequence comes from Zingiber officinale, assembly GCF_018446385.1. Taxonomy (NCBI): domain Eukaryota; kingdom Viridiplantae; phylum Streptophyta; class Magnoliopsida; order Zingiberales; family Zingiberaceae; genus Zingiber; species Zingiber officinale. The sequence goes on along the minus strand of NC_055988.1, from coordinate 155,558,670 downwards.
GATAGGAGTGGTCAAGTTTTCTGTTAGTGATTTGTCGTGTTCTCCAGGAATCTGAACAGTGCCCTCTTTTTTCCCCAGCTGCGACGCGATGACACCGTAAATTGTCCAAGATACTGGAGTTCCCCAGTAGCACCACCTCCACCATATGGGAATATGCTGCAAATTTTGCCATCAGGAGTCCAATACAAATATCAGCATTATAAATGAGCAGTTTCTCAAGGAACCAAGCATCCAAGATATGTAATCGCATACCGGTCGTGCAATCAGGAAGCCTGAGAACAAGCTCCAGAAGTTATAGAAGAAACTAGAAACAATACCGGCAAATTGGTGGTTGGGAGCGAGTGCCACAGCCATCATGCCATACAGAGCAAAGTAAGTAAAGGACATTACAATGAAGTAGAAGAACCAGAAGAAGTTGTCACCACGCCAAGTAAAACCAATCATTGAGAAAAGGAGAATTGTGTAGACGAATCCCTGAACAAGTATGTATGACACTTCAATGCTCACCTGCAAAATCAATAAAATGTAAGTATTTCTCAGTGTTTGGAGGAAATGCAATTGCTCAAGAATAATTAATAAAATTACTGAGATACAATTTTCGCAAGTTAAATATATACTCTAGAACAACATACGCTCTTTGAAGAAACAATTTAACTACTATGACTACTGATCGATAAATTTTGCTGTTTTTGATAGTATAACTGCAAAAGCAATAAAAAAGGAACTAGTTGGCTTGCAATTTATACATACTTTATCACCAGATAGATGGTGTCTATGTTTGTTTTTTGTTCCCTTTCATTTTACGAAGCACATTCAGTCATATCCATGCTGAATCCATAGTTGGTACTTTAGCACCTTTCAGCAATGGCTCTACTTCTTAAATAATTATTAGAACTTAAAAGAATTGGAAACTTTTAGCAAACTAGGAATACGATGAGAAGTTTTAGTTTCAATATTATTTTATAATATCTGTCTGTCATCTCTGAAATCTGGTCATTTCTTTTACTGATAATGAGTTTCACGACATACATGAATACTCATAAAAATGAACATTGGTAAGAACTGTGATATATAAATACTAACTATTAATTATTTAAGTAGCTTAAATCATTGTATATATTTGACTCCAACAATTATTTGTTTACTGGCAAATCCTTCCATAAATAAATTTTCAAGATGCCCCATTTTATATTTTAAATTTTAATATTATACCACCATTCCTACTAGTTCCCTTCTTTTATACCTTTAAATGAAAACATCTTAGAATGAGCAAGCATAACCTTACTCTTTACTCTTTAGTGACAAGTAGATAAAACAAACCTGTTTAAATCTCTTTGGTAAAGGTATGAAAGTTGACTTGCTTGAGCAAATGCATAGGCCATGGCTGAGTACATCCCTGCGGCTCTTTCGCGGTAGAAGACTGTTCTCTCAACGGCCACAACAGGTTGCACATTGATAGCATTGCTAGAACCAAGGAAAAAGACTGCAGCATAGAAAGCTCCAACTAGATTCCAAACATCTTGTTGCGTGAACTGTTCATGCCCAATGATAGTGATAAGATGAGGAAATATAGATCATGATTGTGAAGATTAAAGAGAACTTAAGATGTAAACATTCTTTACAGGTTCATGGACAAAAATCCTTCCACATTAAAATCTACCAGTTAAATCATAGGGAAAAGGGAAAGAATCACAATAAAGACAACATTAATAAGTTTGTAAATGTTTCTCTGAAAACCTGAATATTGAAGCTAGGGAGCTTTGATATTTCACATACCATGAAAAGTAGAATAATATTGTCATTTTTGGTTGATCTATAAAAACAATTTCTTCTTATGGAATTGGCCGGTACCTTCTCTTGGGATAATACACTGTAGCTCGTACTTGTAGCTTGTACAGTGATATCGAGAAAGAGAAAAGCAAAAAAAACACATCTTACAAGTTAGAAATCTAAAATCTTCCCACCCTTCTGCCAAAACATTGTGCCAAATATCATGCCTATGATGACCGCCAAGAAGAACCGAACAACATTGTATTGTGGACTTCTCCAGTATGACCAATATTGTTTCCAGAAACAAGCCTGACATTGAGTAGTAAAATTCTGGTAATACTTTGTAGGAAAATATAAATCCTTTGAATCTAGTGGTGGAATACTCAATTCCTTGATAAGTTGCTGATTTTTTCTAAACAACAAAGTGAACCCATTAGGAAGGCTGATTTTGATGTATGATATATTGTGGAAACATATACCTACTACTTACTGATAAAGAGTGGAATTCGCATAAATGTCAGCAAAATCTATATTCAAGTTAGCCTCAGCTTGAGAAGTGCTTATTTCCAACATCCATATTGCAGGGTTAACGCTTTCTGCAATCTTTGGTACTCCTGGAATTGCCTACAAGATAATTTATTTAATGAATTAGAAGTGTATGTAGTATCCAGGGGTTAATTCATTCTATTGATACTTTCTATGTGATAATACATTATTGAGAATAATTTATTAGCATATTTTTATAAATTAGAAAACACAAAATTTTGAAGAAGTTTTAAGAATCTAGTTGATTAATTAAATTGACAAATTTAACCATGATTAAGTGATCCGAAACTCACTTCGAAATATTCAATAAGCTTGTGGGAGTGGCGACCAAGAGGACCTGTATATGTAACTTGACCTCCCATTTTCATCAAAAGTAGCTGGAAATACAAAGCTACACCAACTCATTCAGGAAAAAATGTTGCATCAACACTAAAATTGCATAATATCAAATTATATAATTTTAAAAAAATTAAAATCCATGAAGTGGAACCTCATCGAAAGCTTCAAAAATATCTATGCTTGGCTGGTGGATTGTACAAACAACAGTTCGTCCTGTATCCACTGTATTTCTAACTGTCCTCGTAACAATGGCTGCAGCTCTTGCATCAAGTCCTGACGTTGGCTCATCCATGAATATGATGGAAGGATTTGCAACAAGTTCAACAGCAATTGTTAGTCTTTTTCGCTGCTCAGTTGATAAACCATCAGCCCCCGGAAGTCCAACTAGAGCATCTCTCAAACTGTCAAGTTCAACCAATTCCATAACCTCCTCCACAAACATCTGCAGTTAAATAGCTGTATACAGGACAACATCTAGAATGATGAATCTAGATATCTATAGAGCGTGAGTAACTCAAAGAAAAGAACAAGGCAGTATTCAAATGTGCAAATGGAAAGTGGAAAGGTTACAAGACATGAAGCAACAAAAGAACAAATTGCAACATACCATTCATGTTTGCTTGTCGATTTCAATTGCTAAATGCAGCCATGCAGAGTAAACAACTGATTCATAAATGGTCATATATGGAAAGTGAATGTCATTTTGTTCACAGTAACCACTTATCCTAGCAAAAGTCTCTTGATTTTTAGGAAAAACCAGAAATGCTGATGCTCCCTTCAATATAACCACCCGTTTTTCTTCCAGCTAGAACGTCCATCAATGTCGTCTTTCCTGCTCCACTCACTCCAACCAATGCGGTTAGAACTCCTGGCCTAAATGCACTGCTAACATCACATAGTAACTGAAGACGATCTTCCTCAACTCCTTGGTTCTTCATTTCCTGATGAGAAACAATAAGGTTTGTTATGATTTTTAGTTCTCTTTTTCTCTCCTATAAATCATAGAAATATCCTGCATAATAAAGTGCACTTGCTAAACAGAACAAATTTAACGAGGATATCTTTCTATCTTAATAAAAAAACGAGAGCTATCAAAGAATCTCATGCTAAAAAATTAATCATATTTGAATAAGAAAGGAATTTTGGAGATGTCGAATGAATATGGAGAATTTATAATTTGTCTCATATAGATCAGATGAAACATAAAATGTCGAAAACAAGATATATAGAAATGCAATCAAATTCTTTTTATTTTGTAAACACT